>NC_141608.1:45542004-45789504 GCF_047967505.1 Dipteris shenzhenensis | reverse complement strand
CCCTCCCTAAAGACGTTAAAAACTATATTAAAAGATTGCTAGAGTTAGGTATGATAACCTTTTAGAAAGTAGTTGAAGTCCTTTATCCCCTTCTTCATGCATCTCGTTTTTTTGATGTAGATTTTAATTGAAAGTTACCATCTTAAGCTCCTATTGATATTTATAAATAAAGTCTTAAATTATATTCCTTGAAATGAAAGGGAGCCTAGGATCCCAACCTTGCAACCCACTGGAGCGGGTCTCTAACTTGTTGTAGATGGATCATGCTACTTGTTTAATACACCGAAGGTCCAAGTCTTGGTCCTTAGGTTGAGAGGAGAACATATATCTTTAGATGGGATGCCATTCATGTGTCTTCATGTGAAGAAATCGAGTAATTTTTGGAAGCAAATGTAGCAGGAGGAAACATGTGGAGCTTTTAGTAACCCCTAATTCTAAGATCATTTAGCAACCTATAGTTTCCAAATTGAAAGAGGACACGTCTCCCAAAAGTTTTTTGAAGCATCTTATGAGTTTAAGATAACTTCTAATGTAAGGTTTTCTACTATAAAAGCAGGGAAGGAAGATGATCAGTTGCTGTAACAACAAGTAAAGTTAAGGCAAGGCCTAGCTTGACATTACCACACTTCGAAAATAGTGAAGAATCCTATCATCTCTGACTCCACTCAAAGATATCGTGGTGCAAGGTGACCCCTAAAGGGTCTCTAAAATTATATATCTTGAAGGAGGAATGCGGCTTGCAGAATATTGTAGTATTTAAGCACATGGATGAAGAACCCTTGGCTATGAATAACTTGGCATGTCTTTTATTCAACCTATTTTGGGGAAGCCTTTGAGAGAGGCATAAGAAGAAGGAGCCATCAAAGAAGTTGCAGCCTACATCCTTGATTATCCTGCTAGAGATCCAAGATGTCAAGTTGAAAAGGATGAGGAAGGGTTTACGAGGCATTAAATTGTAGTCCTTCAGACTACAAGCTATATATGAAATCAAAGGTAGGATCAATACAATAGTATGTTCGTGCACTTAATAGTTATGACAATATGGGTTCATCTGGTTTTCTAGCTAAAAAGGTTCACAAATCTACTATGCTCGATTTGACACTGGAAAATATAGATCACAATGATGGTAACATATTGGTTTGCAAAGGAAAGGATGAAGCCTTTGAGTTAATTCCTTTTTGTTATGGATGTTCCTTGGTAAATTCATTTTTCCTTTCAAGTTTATGAATATGTTAACTACTGGTAAATTGCCGTAGTTTAATAATATTTAACCAATTTTTTGTCTTAGTTTGAAGAATGCATGTTTGAGTGGCTCTATTGGCCACAAGCATCCAAACTATATGCTATAGAGTAAGTTGAGTCAGTGGTGGATGCTGAGCATAGTGTACTCATGTGCTATGTGACTCAACATTTTTATTTACGAAAAGTCCTATTACTAGTTTGACACCTTTCCAAATAGGTTCCATCATGTTTAGAGGTGGATCTTTGGATAAGAAAGCTCCTATTTCATGTCTCTTATTTGTGTGGATCTCCACTGAGATTCATAATGGATGGGCATCTAGATCTCGGGGGGGTCACTATGTATAAAAACCCTCTATATCACGTGCATTCAAGGCCTATATTTAAAATCCCTTATCTGTAAATTTTTTCATTAATAAAATGTACCCCTTTTCTATACAAATCTGTAAATTTTTTCCAAAACTATTTTAAATAGTCCCTTATGTATATTTATTTCTGTAAATTTTAGGAATAAAAAATATCCTTCTTTTGAACTCATGTGATAGGGTTACATATGATGAGTGACCCCCCTGAGATCTAGATGGGCCAATCCTACAAAAGCCCACGGTTGCACAATGAGTATGTCCATAAGTGCTTGAATAGACATGTTTATGGGGGAACCACTTTTATAGGGAACCTTCTTGTTCAAATGCATAGCAAGTGTGGGAGCTCGGAGTATGGCTGTGCATGGTTGACAAACGTGTTGATCAAAATTTGTATTCTTGGTTGATCATGATGCCCTCATCACAATATATATCTCAATTGTTGTACTCTCAAAGATGCAAGGTCTTTGTTTATAGCAATGCCATTGTGGGATGTGGTGTTTTCGAGTGGCATGATGACAACATGTATCTAGAATGGGCAAGGAAAGGAGGCCTTACTAGTATTTGATCAAATGCAAGTAGAGGTTTTCAAACTCGTTTCAAGCCAAATAAGGTCATTTTCACTTGTGTTTTCGATGCATGTGCCACTACGGCCAATTGTGCATACACTTTATTGTGGGGTATAAGATGCATTGTCAGATGTTGGATATACATGCAATCCTTCTCATAATATTTGGACCATGTTTGATAGGAAATATGTGATGATGAAAAAGAAGATGCATTGTGGCAAGCATGGTGAAAAGTTGAATGCTAATGCTGGCAACACACCGAAGGAGACAACTATCCATGTCATAAAGTCTCTGTGGGTTTGCAACATTTGTGACAAAGCATTGGAAGGTGGATGTTTGGGTGCTTTTGGTGACATAGTTGCATCTATAGCAATGCCTCTCTCATATAGGGACCTTTGGAAATGGAGTGAATGTTGCAAGGAGATGTTTGGTTAGCCACCTCAGAGTCATATGGGAAGAGAAACCATGATGTTTTCCTATACCAAGCAAAATAATATATAGCATATTAGATATGATTTCATAAGTCATGATTAGGCAAGTGGCACTGGGACCATCTCCTTGAAGCGTGAAGAGAGAACCAAGAACTCATGGCGCATTCAAAATCGAAGGACAATAATACCAAAATTCACATGATCATAGTCCACCTCGTTATATCTTATAGGTCGTAGTGATTATTACTTCCATGTTATCATTGGGAGAACTCACAAACTCATGCAAGCAATGCATTATTCATATATTTGTTAGGGTTTCGTATCCAAAAAGCATAAATGTTTGTAATTTGGAATAATTAAAGAACTATCCATGATATTTATAGGGAGGATTAGGTCATTTGACGAACCTTGTGTCATGTTTCACCCCTAAAATTTTCCTACTTTTTTTACCACTCTTTAAAAAACATTGAATTATAAAATTGAGATTGTATTTAAATTAGTGATTATGTGCTCATGGTTCGAACAATGATGTTGGCATGGAGCGACCACCATGTTGTCCTGATTGTAGCACAAAAATTTTGCCGTACCACCTGTCATTGCGCAGCTTCGTCATCTATCGCTGTGCAACACAATCTTTTGTTACGCCGACCACCATGCTGGTTTGAGCAATGATGTTGGCATGGAGAGACCACCATGTTGGCATGAAGGCCACTATGGCATGTCAATCCCTAAAGGGGACCCCTCAAGGTCCATATCTGCAACCACCATGCTGGTTGTTGGAGCTATTTTAGTTCTAAACCAAGGAAAATTTAGTCTTATTTTGGAGCTATTTTAGTACTATAAGTCCTTGTGCAACAATTTCTCAACCACTGTACAGGTTCTTAGAGCTATTTTAGTTCCAAGTTAAGGAAAATGTAGACATTTGCAAGTTATGATAGTTTCCTTGCAACCACCATGTTGGTTATTGGAGTTATTATAGTTCTAAACCACCGCGTTGGTTATGAAGCAAGTCCTATCCTTAATGTACGCTTCCCAAAAGCTCCACCATTACATTTTGGGAATCAATTTCATGCTTTTTGTAGAAAAAAAGGCACCTTTCCTCTTGTTAAATAAATTGAAACAAAAAGATGGCCTAATGAAGCTGATCATGATCCTGCAAGAGTTCATTAGAAATTAAGGACCCCCCCCCACCGATTATAGTCAATATTGGATACAAGATGCTAGCTTATGATGATGGCCTAAAAGCCCAAGGTGAGTCAAGTGGAAATATAGGTGATGATGACATCAATGAGGAAAAATGGTATGTGGTTATAGGGACCTATCTCCAAATTGAAAATGTCCAAGAGGAGTTCAACTGGAAATAAAGAAGGAAATTGGTAGCATAATAGATGGAACTCTTAACCAAAATGGTTTTAAGGGAACCTTTACAGAATGTGTCACCTCTAATGAGATCCCTCTCATCCTAAAAGAACTCCATGATCTAAGCTATGGGAGCCATTTTGTGGGCCAAATGATAGCTTGAAAGATCCCATTAGCCAGATATTGATAATCACCAATTGCCATAAGTGGACAAACGCATTCATTTTGAGATTTATGACCTTCCAATGAGGAGGTTATGGAGAAAATCTAACCCTTACACTCGATTTTGATCTTCTTCCATTCAAGAAGTGGGGCATTGATGTTGTTGAACCCATCTCCCCTTCTCATTATTTTACCAAAAGGTCTAAAGCAATGGCCACTTGAAAGAGTGACTGAACCATAGTGGCTAAACTCTTTGTTGATTGAATTGTCTAATACATCAATGCCCCCAAGGAGATTGTAATGTATATGAAGATGAATTTCATGAAATAGCTAGGAAAGAGATTCTTGATTATTTACCAAGCAATCACCCCATATTACTGGAAGGAAAATGGGCAGGTGGAGAGCATAAAAAACTAGGTGCTTGGATTGATTCCCCAAAAAATTATAGGCTCCCTTGTTGACATTGGTACCAAAAAGTCCTCAAACCGTGTGAGCCTACATCTCATTTGTAAAAAGAATATCAAATTTGGCCATGCTTCTTGGTCTATGTAACAAAATGCATCCTGTTGATAAGAGATCAACACTCAAAATGTCTCTTGAATACAATCTAAAAGAACTCAAGGACATCGAGTAGAAACTCCACCAAATTTTGGTTTTGGATGAGCAATTAGAATGAGTGAATGTTTGATTTTCAATTCACTGAAGGGAGATTGGTCCTTGTTTTTAACTCCTAGTATAAATTATTTCCCATGAAGTACCGATGCCTCTAGAAAGGGCCTGTATAGGTAGATGTGAGAAACACAATATGGTCTAGCTACTGTAGCTTAATAGAGAGGTCTTCCTAGCCAAAACAAGGCCTTACGATGTCCTTGACCTAGGTGGCTACTAGGAGAATAGGTCAAGATAGTTTCTTAACTCTGGTAGCTGCAATGACCGTAGGCCAAAGGCAGACTTGATCACCCCCAACTATTTGTGTACAATGCTTTTGTTCTAAGAAAGTAGTCCAAATTTCTTGATGTTGTGTTATGTATATTTTCAACTTTTGTGTATAAAGTATGGTATGCCCACATGAAAATAGTACAATGCCATCATAGCATTTGATTATGCCTCTTAGGGATCTCATAGAGATATTTACTACCTGATGGGTTGGCTTAAGGGAAGGCTTTTCCCACATCTCCCAACATTATTTGGTGCAGACACTCACACTTGCTCCCCCAGCTAGGATGGCATTACCATTTTGGTTCCGATAGGTTATGGGGATAGCTGCATTAGCGTGTCACCTTCGAAGTATTGGCCTAACTTATTGATGGGGACCTTGGGTAGGTTTTGACCCTCCTCCTATAGTTGGTTGTATTTGGTGTTGGTAGGACCTTGGGCCAGTATTAGTCGAGATGTCTGTGATCATGTTCAATCTCTTCCCAGTCACATTAGGTAATTCTTCCACCAGTTTTTGGTTGAGTAGAGCCATGTAAGGTGGGGGGAGTTGTGGACCTAGTATGGATGGTGCTAATGGAGCATGTTGTGCCCTATTTTCCCTAGATTGGCTAAAGGGGTTCCTTGCACATTCATTGGGTTGGGTGGGGCTGTCAGGGTTAGTTGGGACTTTGATTGGTAGATCAATTAGGGAAGGACCGTCAAAAACTGACACTAAGAGGCATCGTGGTTCCCCCATCTATAGCAATGTTGTGCACAGTAGAGGCTTGCCTTGCTCTGAGGTGGGGGCACTCATTTGAGGGGTGATTGTCATTGCATACCCCACACCACACATTATCTCTTCTCCGATATAAGTGGGGGTTACTCGGTGTTTTCTTAGACTCTTTATCCTCCTTCTTGGTAGGTTCCATACTAGAAGACCTTATTGATGGTGATACCTTGGATGGAGCTGTACTTTTGTCCTTGACGTCCTTCTCCATTATATTATTGTTGGGGTAAAGGGCAGTGTGCCCACCCACTTGTATAGTGCCCATGTATACTCATATATATATGATAGAGGAATAAGTTGGAGTAGCTTTTGCTCCACCACTTTTGGTGTCTCCTCCTTATCTCTTCCTGAGTGCTCCCTCTTCCCCCACAACTGGTATCAGAGCAGGTCGTGGTGTTCGATTTGCGGGGAGCTTCGCGAGGGCTTGTGGTGTGTGCGGATCGAGCATTGAAGGAGCTTTGGATCGATGTCTCTCGTGGAGAAGACGGGGCAGCCATAGCTATGCTGATCTGCTGATCTGAGCTCCGGGAGCTTGAGGAGAAGAGCCTGAGGAGAGAGTTCTATGCAGTCCATTTGCAACGTGGCTCAGGTAGTTTCTGTTGGAGCTCGGTGCCTGGCTAGCATGTAGGAGTTGATGAAGGCTTTGATGACAAGTCGCCTTTATTGCCAGGAGCGTTGTAGATGCCGATCCTGGAGTCTCTAGCTACTGCTACAGATTGACCATGAGCCTTGTTTCATTTGGAGGCTCATTGGCGTGAGCTGTGCTCGTTGGTGGAGCTATGCTGAACCAGAGCATAGTTCGTTGTAGCCTTTGTTGCAGCCCCTTCATGCTTGTTGTGTCGACGAATCTGAGGAATGTTGTTTTGAAACCAAGTAATCTGTGTGTTGAAATCAACTCGTCCCATGAAGTTGAATCGCTACTCCGAAGATATCCAATATCTTCAAAAGCATAGTTCACGCCTTGAACGAGTTTGCTTGCCATGTTTAGAGAAAAATGGTCATCAAAACTCTCTGTTACGTAAGGCATACCGTCCTTCTGCAGAGGATTTCTGCTCAATTTGCACAGTTGATCCTCCTTGTAGTGCCCCATCAATTCAATTCAAGTGTGAGCATATCGTTTATTTTGAATGTGCAAAGAAGCAAGTGAAGAAAGGTTTTCCTGGTCCAAAAATCAACTTTGGATACCTAACTGCTCACAGTGCACAAAGCGCATGAAGCATGATATGCGGGAATCATTGGATTTGCTGAACTTGGTAAAGGCAAAAGCAATGAGTTAATGAGTTGCAAGATCTTGCGAGTGGATGAGTTAATGTGAAAGTGTTATCTTGCACAAGTGCTTCTCACCTCATCCCTTTCTATTCTGTAATTTCCATTTTACAAGCTCCCATTGGTGTGTGGTTGAGACGTGCTTTCTAGCACTTTTGGTACAGGGAAAGTGAGGTCTTCTTGCAGGAATATCTCCCATACACAATGAATGCATTTGGGGCAAGAGGTTAATGCCATTTTTGACACTGTTTTTTGATACTTGAAAAGTGGCAAATGCATACATGTTGATGCACTTTGGCAAGTTGATGCATTTTTGGCAAAATGATGCAGTAAATGTCACTTGGTATATGCCATTGGTGATGCATTTTGGATGCATAAGTGAGTGGCAAATGCATACAATTTGATGTTCACTTGAATGCCAATGTAATGAGGCCATATACATGCAGTAAATGCATTTTGTGGACTCTTGAAAGGCATTTTTTTTAATCTCTGGTATGCAATTTCCAAAAAGCGGTTTATGCATTGGATGCCACAGTATATGCAAGTATTTTGCTCAGAAATTGGATGTTCAATATCTGTTTATGCTTTGACGCCCACGAGAAAATGATTGATATTCTTGACTGACAGGTCATTGAAAAGTTGCTGCTGTTTTTTTTTTTAAAATGACAAAACAGTCATTTTCAGGACTGAATATCTCTTTCCTGCTGCGGAATTGCACTTTGTGCCGACGGGTTGGATTCTCTTATGCATTGCATGTATCAGGTGTCCAGGATAAGATGCTTATGATTAGTAAGCAGCCATCAGTTAGTTTATGGTATGCCAGACTTGGACATATGTCTACTGCAGGTATGGAAGCCCTTATAACATTGAGATACATTCCTGTTATAGATGTCTCTCAAATTTTATGTCATGATTGTGATGGTGATCAGCAATCAGGATCCTCTTTTGTAAGGAAGACAGTCAGTGATAGGTATGTTGAGCCATTGCAGTTGGTTCATAGTGCAGTTTATGGGCCTATGCCTACTGTTTCACTAGGTGGTGCCTCTTACTTTGTGACATTTATTGATGCTACTACAAAGTACATATGGGTATATCCGATTCGTCAAAAGCATGATGTATATGATACATTTCAGCGCTTCTTGGGTAATGCTAAAAATCAGTCAGGAAAGAAGCTATTGAGCTTGATGACTGATGGTGATGCAAAGTTTACCTCTTCTAGATTTCAGCATCTATGTGATACACTTGGTATCAAGAGGGTGTCGACCACTCCTCATCTTTCTGCTCACGATGCCTTGGCAGAAGGCATAAATCGGATTCTATTGGACAAGATTGGTAGCATGCTATGGTATGCAGGTCTTACCGAATGCTATTGGGCTGAGGCATGTAAGACAGCTGCATACTTGCTTAACAGGTCACCTGGAGATCTCTGAATGGTAGAGTGCCATTTGACTTCTTGACAGGCAGGGCACCATGTTATGAGCATTTACGTGTGTTTGGCTGCGAGGCTTATGCTCATGGTTCCCGATCGAGGAGGTGTATCTTCCTTGGATATAGTGAGTCCAGTAAGGACTACAGGTTATGGGATTCTTCAACTAGAGAGTTGATACGCAGCCATAATGTCTATTTCAGAGAGGATGCTATGTTTAGACAGCCCAGGACTGTGCTTAGCAGGAGAGTGGTATTCCAGGAGGGTGTAAGTGCACTGATACCTCCGAATTCTTTGCAGGGGCAGCCCATATCCCTTGGAGTGGGAGGTTTTTCCCACAGTGAGCAGGTTATAAAGTTGGGACAGCCACGATTACTTCCTGATTTTGGTCAGAGACGATCAGATGTCTCGAGTATGCCACAGGATTATACTCCTATGGAGATTGTTGATGCATCTTCTATGGACAGTTACAGTTTACTCCCAGGATGCGGAGTGCCTCTTGCAGATGAGGATGAGGCTATGCATGGTGAGGAGGATACCTTGGCTAATGATGCCCGGTATGATCCATTGGCTGGTTATGCCAGGACAGATGTGGTTTCTGCAGTTATTGACTCGGGTCATATTGTGCATGGGCAGGAATCATTGATATGTTTGCTTCGTAAGTGCCTCCATGGCCAGAAGCAATCCCCTCGAGCTTGGCTTCATAGGTTTGATACCGTTATGAGAGCTCAGGATGTGATGTGCAGTGAGACAGGTTATGGTCTCACTATTCAGGAGGTTGCTATCCTTCTGAGGTTACTTGCCATATGGTTCCTTATGGACAGGGATGCTTTGCAGTGGGAGCTGCATGGTCTTGATAATGTTTGTCAGATACTTGGTTGTTTCAGTATGGAGAGAGGGAAGTTATTGAGTACTCCATTGCTTGTATTGGCTCCATACTTGAAACACAGCAGGTTTGACGATCACAGATCAATTAAGCAGCAAGTTATGGTTGATATGGTAGCCATAGTACTTCATGCATCCATGACTGTGTTGAGAATTGGTTCTCACATGTTTACCATTGGGGCTACACTTCCGGTTCTTGCTTCCATTGTAGTGGGAGTTGGTAGCATGATTATGGTAGATTTTGGTAGTAGGGAAGCGGTTGTGGACATCAGGTCCTTATGCTTCCAGGAGCAGCATGCAGGTGATGCAGGTTGGGTAGACTAGCAGAGGTCTATTGTAGGGCATGTGCTTATTGTCACAGGTGGTACAAAGACATTTTCTTTGCACAGTGACAGTTCGGGTGCTATGGACTTAGCATAAGAGCATGTGGTGGTGAGAGTTCACTCTCCCAGTGAGATCTGGCATGAGATCTTGGTTGACAGGCATCTACAGCTTGTTATTTTCTATCCTGCAAACCTGATGTCTGCTAGCAACTTATCCTCTATGCACTTTGCACATTGTAAAGTGCCGATGGGCATAGGATGACGGTCTGGTTATCTTGTTTTTTCAGCCTATGGCTGATTGTATTATGTGTACTATACTCCCTTAAAGGCACACTGCCTTTAAGTGGGAGGTTGTTGGGGTAAAGGGCAGTGTGCCCACCCACTTGTACAGTGCCCATGTATACTCATATATATATATGATAGAGGAATAAGGTGGAGTAGCTTTTGCTCCACCACTTTTGGTGTCTCCTCCTTATCTCTTCCTGAGTGCTCCCTCTTCCCCCACAATTATCACTTACACAGATAGCTACCTTGCTATAGAGTTTGAAAGAAGTTGGGTTCATAACAATTAAGTGGTCATGTAGCTTTGGATTCGCCAATCCGATGAGGAAGATGGCAATAGTCACTTGTCGCTCATCCTCTCATGCGGTTTGCAGCGGGAATTAAGGTGTTTGATCCTAGCGATGTAGTCTCAAAAAGATTCCTTCTCATTCTATTTCACCTCATGCAATTTTGGGCTCCACTTGTGACCATTTGGGGTGAACCCTACAATGAAGGCTTTTTGCAACACGTCCCAGTTGACTTTCTCCTCTGGGCTGAGGGCCCTATACCATTGGCCTACCTTGCCATCTAGGTTGAGGTCGAATGCATTAACCATTTCCAAATCTCTAGCAGCATCGAATGCTTCACATATTTGCTCAAGATCCACATGGGAGATCGAATCTCCCTCCCCGAGAAATTTAGTTATCAGCTTGGATATGGCTATGGGTCGACTCCTAGAGGGATTGGTGTTCCCTACGATGGGAAATACGAGTATAGCCAAGGGTGGAGCACCCCCCCTTCCTAGTGCATCCACCAGGATGGCCTCATCCAATAGCTTTGTTTGGGAAGCTTGTGGAGGCGATAGTGATGTGGGCCTAATAGGGCATAGAGGTGGGCTTCAAGCCTTGTTGTGATAGCGGGGTCCATTGGTGTGCCGATATCAATGTTGGGGTTGTGAAGCCCACTCCTCTGTACATCCGGGCCATAACTATGGGAGTAAATTTTTGGCCTCTAGGAGGAAGCAAGTTACTAGGCATCTGCATGGATGGTCCTTGCATTGGTTTGTAGGATGGAACTTGCAAGGGCAATGTTGTCATGGAAAAAACAAATCTTACCCATGGGTGGTGAGATTGACATCTTCCAAGTGGTAGCGAAAATCAAACAAAGGATGGTGGAGGGACAGCTCAAAGAAAAAAAACATATGAACCCCAATCATTTCTCAGAAGATATAATGAGAGAAAAATAATTGGCTGAGCCTAAAGTGACGATTTGTAGACGAACGTGAAATAGAAAGCTTGGTACTCGATCCAATATGATAATTGAAATTACACTGAGAAAGGACCTTGCACAGTGAAGGTGAGTAATAATGTAACTACAAAATAATTGTGGATCTCAAAGCCTAATTCACAAGTTTCAAGGATGTCATTTCTTAGAAGTACAATGACTTATAAGGAGTGCCTCACAAAATATGCCACTAGCACAAGATTCCCTTAGTACCATACACCTAGCCAGTGTGTCAAAAAAAGGTATAGGATGAACCCCAACTATGCCAAGTACATGAAAACAAAGCTTGACTAGTTGATAAAAATAGGGTTGATCTACACAATCAATGGGAGTGAGTAGCTATTTTTTATTAAGGGGTGCGAAAGAAAAATGGGAAACTTTGAGTGTGCATGGACTATAGGAAGATAAATACCCAAACCATTTTAGACCCATTTCCCATCCCCTTCATTGATAGCATCTTGGAATAGGTCACAAGATGTACTCATTAGTGGATGGGTAGAGTGGTTACAATCAAATCTCCTTCGCCTTGGAAGATCAACATAAAATAGCCCTCAGCACCAAGTGGGGAGTGTAAACATGCAAGGTCACGCCCTTTGGACTAGACATGCGCCATTGACTTTCCAGTGGTGGGAAAAATGCTTAGCGATTATTTGATCAAATTCTTAGCAATTTACCAAGATCATTTTTGTGTATACATGGAATTGAGCGATCATCATGCCTACCTCAAAAAAGTCTTCACGAAGTGTTGAGAGGTAGGAATCTCCCTAAATCTCACACCTTTCGGTGGTCACTCTCTGAAAACCAAAAAAAATGTGCTTATTTAAAATACCCTAAATTAAAATTTTTACATTTTTTGTATAATTGTTTTATCCCTCTTCTGTACTTATACAATTTTTTTTCTTTTTGGTGAAAGGCCCCCTCCGTACATGGACATACCATGATTATATTGGGTAAGTATTTTCTAAACTTTTCCTATTCATAAATGGGCCATAAATCCCCCAGATTAAGAAATCCCCTTCCTTTAATGACCCTATTATCTTATATTTTGTACTGAGGGACTCCCCCAAGAACCTTGCCAAGTGCATATTTTGCATGATATGTCATCTCCAAGTAAGGAATTAGAACCGAGCAATCAAACAAATGTTGAAGCCAAAGAGCAAACTAGAATTACACTCATTCACGAGATTCATCAACTTCTATAGAAGGTTCATGAAGGATTTCACCAAGATTGAGCTCACCAACAAAGAAGTGAAGTTTCATTAGTAAAAGAGGAAATTATCCTTTGATAGTTGAGCTCACATCTGTACAAGGTGTTGGCTCTTTGCTTTTTGCTGATAGCCTCAAGGAGTAGCTTACTTTAACATACAATTTCCCAAACTTATGGCTGGTTTTGAAGTTGAATTCTTGCAATAACATCAAACGTACTAGCCTTCCTTGAATGATTATTTTGTTGATTAGGTAAATGGGTGGCCAAGGATTACTAAAAAAGGAAGCTCATTTTGGGGCCTTTTAGGGTTTGGGAAAAATAACTCTCAACCAATGAGGAGAAGGCCAATGTAACATAGAAATTCCACCAAAAATAGGCAAAAATATGAAAAAAATAGTACTTTATGTTGCTACAGGCGTGTGGCATTAATCGGAAAATTTATTTTTTATTATTTTATGATTTTCCTGTCCCTATCAAGAGATTTGGATCCAAAATCGAAACAAAGCTCCATTCCTACCTGGTGACCCAAAACAACCACTTTCTCTTATTCTCAGGCGCAATTCTCTCTTCAACAAGCATTCTCTCTTCAACAAGCATTCCATGAGCCATTCCATTCTCTCTTTGACAAGCATTCCTCCTTACATTACTGTTGTTGTGATGTTCTTAAACTTTCAAGATAATAAGCTCCTTTCACCTTCATTCGCTTGTTCTAAGTTTCGTTCTATTTTTTTTTAAAACGTCGATTACTTTGGGCAAAATAATTTAGAGTGATAAAGTATAAAGTCTAACTATTTTGTTGTGTGTTTCTTTGACTTCACAGGTATTAGAGTGAGGATTTTAGATGGCAACCAAAAACTATGGTTGTGCCACTAGGAAATGGTATGTTGCTCTACTTGGCAAAGATGTGGATGTACAAAGTATCTTTTTGCCACGAAGACCTGCCTCACTCATGTGTAGAAGCTTCCAATACTGTGATCGTGGATAATAGCTGGAAAAGGATAGCAGCGACGAAAGGAGCATGGGTGCTAATGCAACCTAATAAGAGGAGAAAGCAACAATCAACTAACACTCTTTTGGCTTCTTGGAAGGGTAGAGTGAAAGATTTCAGAGTCATAAAAGAAGGCACAAAATGCGTAAGAGAGGTTTGGATACAACATGTCTACATGCATCAAGAACTTGTATTGCAAGATTATCATGCTTATCTTCCACACCATAGACCCGATTGTAAGTGTATTTTTATAATAAAATAGTTGAAACAAAAGAACTTTTGTTTTCTATGATAGACACTATCTTTGTTTTCATTCAGATATATATCCCTCATCATACGAAGAGTGGCAACCAATGGAGTGCATATTGGGATTCTTTGATGCTTTACATTGTGCTATTGGGGAGCTACAGTACAAAGGCAGAAAATCAACAAAGCTGGCTGAATTGGGTATATTTTTTTATGATAACTTTTATCGATTGATGGACAATGATCACTCACAATGTGTATTAAAAAAGCAAGATCTTTTTATTAAGAGAAATTTGAGGTTGAGTTTTGCAATGATGTTTTAAGGATAATACCCTTTAAAAATCCAATTGGCGTGATTGTGTTGCTATCCAATTATGTTACTTCTATAGCATGCATGACTTCTCTAGGGTTTTGTTCTAAACTTATTGTTGAAGAATGTGATGGTACTCAAGATTTTAATAAGAAGAATTGAGAACATATATTAGGGCTACTATTCAATTTTTTCAATGATGTTTTGTAGGCGGTACCCTTTAAGGTCCGATTGGCATGATTGTAGAATTATCCATTTCTTATGTATTATTGCTATCTATTTTGAGATTGTCTTATATTACTTCTATAGCATTATGAGTCCTCCATGGTTTTAGCCTTCATAGTGGTGTATGTGCATGATTAAATCCTTTTCTTGGCATCCATTTGAATAGAATGCTAGTTTTCATTCAGCTCTATGGGTAGCTTTTGCTACTACTAGTTGAAAAATAAAAACTATTTCTCCTAATAATATTTGTGTTGACGATCTAGCTTTTATTTCTATTGTTGGTCTTAAAAATAGTGTCCAACAAGGATTAGTTGCTCTGTAAGAATTTTTCTTTTGATATTTATGCTTCATACCTATGTGTTGAGCTTGGAAGTTTAACCTGCCCTATCATGGTTAGTATAAGATAAGAAGAATTGATAGTATAACTTCATCAACTCCATTGACTAATTCTGGACAAGTCCATAGCTTCATATATATTAGGACTTTAAGTTACATTTGTGTAACATTCTACTACGTGTATTGTTTGTAGTTTTGCAATTGTCATTTGCCTAAAGTTAATTGGTAATCTAAAGTGTGAGGTTTTATAGGTGTTAGAAGTGCTTATAGCGCTTACTGCGTCTTTGTTATTGTATTTTCGGGCTTAGTTACGATTCTTGTTTTACCAAAGAGAAAATCGACAGTATGTGGTCTTCTTTTTTAGGCTTGTTTAGCTTTTTTTTTGGGAGAATCTTCCCCTAAGTTATTATGCTTGTCAACAGCAGCGTTTCTTCTCTACCACTCTCCCTCTTCGATTTTTTGGGCAAAATTAGTGCTGCCAATAGCACTCCTTGTTTCCTTCTTCCCTTCCCTAGAGCCCCTCCCTCCCCTTCTTCTCGGGAATCCCCTTCTCTAAAGCCCTCACTTTGTGTTCCCTTTCATCTTTCTGTACAACCTTGCCTCTCTCTTTCTTCAAGGGAGGCCCTATGAATTGCTGTTTCCTTTTAATTTAATTACCTTTTCACGCAAAAAAAAAGCCCTCAAGAAAGCAAGAAAAGGCAAATCTTGCGATACGACTCTTGCTCGGCTCTAGATGGGTTTACCACCTTGTTAAAGCTGAAGACCGTTATTCGGGGGAGAGAGCTCAGAGGGAAAAGAGCCTGTACGGAGAACAGTGCGCGTTTTGTGCATCATTGCTTACGTAGTGAATCTCAGTATTCTAGACAACGGTATGCGGACGTAAGACTCGGAGGGAACTTCCAAACAAGGGACATTAGATGCCAGGTTGGCGATAAAAGTGCAGAGCGTGTTTTTTGCTGTAAATTTTGCAATTGACGGACTTCCCGCCTCACGACGCTCTCTACTGAGTTCTTTCAGCACCACACGAACACACAACATTTTACAAGATCATAGTACATACCTGCTGTTGACGACTAAATTACCCGGAAATATGACAAGAAACGTCTTGGGTTAATAAGAGCCGCTACACACGCTCCTCACGTGCTCAGGCTACATTCAGTGTAGATGGTCAGCAAATATTTCCAAAGCAACGTAGACGGGTCACGGGAGGGAGTCTTTTTTCACAGGCTTGCTGACCATTCAATGCAAAGCCTGAAACAGCACGAAACTCCTGAGGTAGTGTCCAGATTATCTCCACCTGGCTGGCTCCGAATATTAGCTCGTGGGGAGTCGGGACTCACGATCGTCCCAGGTCTCCAAAAGCATAGTACACGGGACCGGCTCACCCCAATGGGAAAGGTTTCTTTTCGTAGTGAAGGTTTACTTTGAGATGCAAATAATTTCGAGTTTTTTTTGCAAATTTCTTGATTGGTTGGTGTCTTGACTTTAGATAAGCACGGAATGAAAAACCACGCACTATTTGAACGGGATCAAATATATTCGTCATTCCCATGCATTCAACCGATAACTAAGCCTCCAAAATCGGACGGAGAAGCAGGTCCTTGAACATCTAAAATATTGTACATGTTAAGCGTGGAAATAGGAACTCTGAATCTTCGAAACGTCTCATCAAATCGAAAGCTCGTGTTGTCTTTGACGAGAGAAAGTGATCAGCGTGACAATCGTTGGATATCACGCTGGAAAAATTCATCTACTGTACCCGCATTGACTCAGCTTTTTGAGCCGTCAATTCTTCCTATTATCTTGCTTGAGGCGTGGGAATGTCCTCTAAGCTCTTTATTTCTCTTCCTTTTTGGCTTGCCTCCCAATGGGGTAGGGCTTAGTGAACTTTTCATTTTGAAAGAGAAAAATGGTCATTTTCCCTAACTTGTAATTCATGGATTTGGAAATTTCTTGATTGGTTGATTAGAGAGAATACCTCACCTACCTGCGAGAATCTCTCTACTTGGCGCTTCTTTCCAACTTAGTCTTTTTGCTCGTTAAATCGTAGATACTTAGTTGCATGGGTTATTTTTTGTGATGGTGATCTTTGGACTCCCCATCCTTGCCGCTTTCCTCCCTCCCTCCCTCCATCGCCACCTCCCTCTTCCCTCTCCGTCTTTCCCAGCTTTACTGAACGATCTCTCTCACTCGGGATTTGCTCCAGCACACCTCCACTCGAACTATCCTTGTTCGCCTTCTTGGTAACAACCTCGGCCATCAACTGCCTCCCTCGTCACCAGTTTGGAATGCTCACATAGTAGCAACGTATCAATTCCTTGGAGCTTTGGGTAGACTCTTCCGAAGCATTACTTCAATGGGCAATCCATTTTTGTAGACTTGGGAACATGACGCAAAGGACCACCAAACTCCATGTTCTATCAGCGAGTCGAGGACAGGGAGGCTTTCCTCCGTCCCTAGTAGTCTTATAAACTGCTTGAAGGTGACAGATGGTACCAAACCGTGGCTTCCTTCTTCGTCGTCATGCTCCCAAGATAACTTGGAAGCTGATCCTACAGGTGATTTCCATTTCTTGGCTCTGTTTAATTGGACTTCGTGTGGATCTCATGCTTAAATATTAATTGTGGAGGATGTTTCTTTGCAGAAACATATGTATATGTAAGTTCTCTACTCGACTTATGATTTCATTTATATGGGGATTTGCCATTTCCCCTTGACAAGCCCATTGAATGTCATTCAACTTGTTTTTGGCCTCTTCAGTTACGGGTATTCTTCTTGTCAGCCATGGATTGGTATACCTGTTTTGGTGAGACGTGGCCTTTGGCATGTTCTCTCCATGATTGGCAGTGGTTGTGCTCTAATTCTCAGGTCTTTACATTTGGTTCTTCCTCCTCTGAGAGCCAATGTGACAACGCATCCACATTTCTACTCGAGAGAAGACATTGGAGGGGTCACAAAAACACTTCAAGGAACATGGGATCTTAGCCTAAAGAGCATTTTGGAAGATGCGACAGACAACATCTGTTTTGATTGCAATGCGGATGAATTCTTACAGACCATACAACAAACGTAGCAGCTCCCTAATGAGTTAATACATTTTCGGTCATCTAGTGCAACAATTTCTTGCTTCTTGTTCTATTTATTGCATCGATCTGTAGTGAAAACCAAGCAGAGATGCGTCAAGGTAATGGCCCTTGTGCCTATTTCCTCTTCTTCAATGCATGAGTGAGCTTATGCAACGACAACACAATAAGGTTGAGTTCAAAACTCCCCTAGATGCTAGTTGACATAGAGTACACCTCGATGCAACATGCCATAGATTATGTCATATATGTTGGTGCCCTAGAATTCAACAAGAGTGGTATGTGGCACTATGCAAGCCTACCTCAGGGCTCTACCATAGCTTATGCTTGCAGCTATGAAGCCTCCAACAGGGGGTTGCCATTAGTGTGAAGCTTGTCCATGGTGCATACGTTAGTAGAGAGCCTGAGCTGGCTATGTCAAAGGTTGTTGCTTCGCCAATCCATTCTTGCAACTTACAAACTCTGGTAGAATCTGAGAGCTCTTGAGAGTCGATCAGAAGCTCAATGAACAATTTGTGCTACAAAATTTGTACAGTCTAGCTAGAACATGCTCATCTCCTCTTTTTCGCAGGAAGAGAAGATGGAATTTTACCACCTCAATTTGCCTGATTACCTTCCTTTGATTGAACGTCAGTTCTTCTTCTTCTTTTTACCTGATTTCCCTTCTTTTGGTACCGTCTTTGAGAGAAATCGGAAGCCCACACATCTATAGTAATGACACTAACAGCTCCAAATTCTAAGACAATTAACAACATCCCACTCAGGCAGATTGTATTATGCTATTGGATATTTTTTTAGCATTCCTCCATTGGTGCACGTGGTGTGGGTTGCAAGTTTTTAGGCTGTGGCATGTAGTGTGCCACCAATCTAGCAAAATTCATGGCTTCTCAACCAATTCCTCCAGCAAGATACATCTATGTTCCATTGTGCCAAGCAAATGAATTCGAGGCAGCAGGCAGTTATGGGTGTGAGAAAGAGGGTAGAGGCAATTTTGGATGCTAATATTCACCGTCGGGGTTCATGGTGGTGGCAAGGGGTACACAAGTGATGAGGTGTTTTGGGCCAGTGGTGGCGATGGGGGGAAGTGATGGATAGATCATTAGGTGCTTTGGGTTGGTGGGTAGTGCTGGCATGTTTAGCGATGGCAATGATCTACCCATGTGGTGCTACCTTGCCATCGCTCTATTAGCTTATAGGGCACATTAGGAGCAGCCTTCTTTCTCGGTCTTTGAAGCTCAAGATTTCTCTCACAACACCTTTTACCGCAGCTAGTTTTGGGGCTACTAGGATTGGTCATTGCAAGTTTTCCTTATCCTTCAAGAGGGCATTGAGGCCTCTAGCAACCAGGCTTCTTCCCGAGGTTGGTTTCTTGGTGTTCAAAGCTAGCCCACTGCTTGTTGTGCTTCAAGATTGTCCTCTTGTGGATTTCAAGACTATATGGAGAGGCTTTGGCATGCCTTTTTAGCAGCTTCAAGAACTTCATCACAGTAAGGCTCGGACATCCTTCTTCACCATCATCCTATTTGCGATGATCTTCTCCTTCTCTACCATCACCCTTTCCCACCTTCTCGCGCTCCTCTACTTTATATACTTGATCACTTCAACAAGGTGGCAACCTACAATCTAATTAGTCATGATTCAAGAATCAATCCTCTCAAAATCCCTATCGATGCTTCAACGATCTACATCCAATCTTTAGCAAAAACTGCATCCATTCAAAGAAGGCCGTAATCTACAATTTAAGCTCATGATTTAGGTAGGCCTTTAAATATAATCAATTTTCACCGAGTATTCACTTTGTTAATAGTGTCAAGGGTTGCAACTTTCCCACGTTGATTTATTTTTTAGCCTTCCCTTAGCAGTAGGGCTTAGCAACTAATGAAGGAGTTTCAGAAGCTAAATTTTTTATGTGGTTTGGAGTCTCGTGGATTACATGTTGTCACATGTAAGCATGAGATCTAGCAATCCATTAATGAGTCTAATGCACCACTCGGATTTTAGGAGGATGTGAGGGTAGGAGGACTCATGAAAATAAAGAAGGGAGAATGAAGACAGGGTTGGAGCAGATCAGCTTGGATATACGATTCTAACTAGGTTTGGAAATCATATTAATGGCTCTAGGATGGACAATGAATACAGGACATGGCAAACACATCGCAATCAATATATGCCAAGATGGCTAACTACCCCCAAAGATGGGCCTGTGATCTGTTATGCAAAACTTGAGGTGGAAAAGTTTAGAGGACATTCTTGCATGGCCACAGAGGTATAGGAGAAAAGGCAGGCATCAAAATAGCTAGAAAGCGGGGGAACACTCCATCGTACCAGCTCCTTTTTTTTTCTCTGAGAGAGAAGTTGCTGTCAGGCAATATTTTGTAGCAAAGAACTTTCACCATTGGTGTTACATGAAGATGAAAAAGGCAGGCATCCAATTGTAATGCCTAACGTCAACCATATTCACGATTTTAGTGGGAAGCTTTTGAAGCCCGATGAACAAGCCGATTTTCATGCCAGCACCCTATTTTTTATCTTGTAACGAAATGTGACCGAAGAATGCTCCTACGTGGGAATGTCCTCTGAAGTGGGAACATTTGCTATATGCTTGGCTGCACAAGTTGGTAGAGGTAGCATATGGAACTTTCTAGTTGGCCTGCCATAGATAGGTCTAAGTGAAGGCGATTCCAAAAGAAGCTAAAATCACCATTTTTTATTTTTAAAAAATCTTGATTTTTTATTGATCCCCTTGCTAATTTTTCCTCTAAAAATCTTCCACAATTTTAGCCCCTCTCTCTCTCTCTCCTTCCTTTAAATTCATCGTCTCGGCCCTCTTTCTCTATTTGGATCTGCAAGACTATTATCATTCACCTTGTCCATATGTAGTTTCTAGTATCCACCAGAGAGATGTAGTTAATCGAGTGTGAGGTTGAGGAGGTCTCCATATTTATATTTATTTTTAGGAATAGGCCATGCCCTCCTTCCGAACGGTGCGCACCACCTTTTCTGTTGCCCTTTGTTGTCATTCGCTTCTCTTCTTCTCTCGAGACAAAATTCTCTTCCTCCTTCGTCATCATCCTTATCCTCTCTGCGTTCCAAATTTTCACCTATTCACCTAGTGTGCATACATCTCTTGGTTTCCCTCTCCCGCCCAGCCTCCTTCTACTTTCTATCTAGCTTGCGTCTGCCTACATCCTTTGGCACTTTGCTCCTCGACTCGGCTAACCATTTTGCCCATACCCAGCACCGCTCTCCCGGGACTGGCCTCTAGATGGGTGAACATGTGCGCTATGAGGAGGTAAACGTTTTGTAGGCCTCCCTTTGCACGCCTTCCGGCTTGAATTGCGGTGCTGGATACGCGGTTTGAGTTGTTTCCCAATGTCCATTTCTTGCCTTCAGTATGTGCACCCTTTCTGCATCAAACGAAGGCGTGGAGCTCTGCTCATTGTAATCTTATTTTGGTCTTGAAGGAGTTCGTGCTCAACCCTCGAGGATACAAGTTGTTTACATGTCGGTGGTTGCCTAGCACGGAGCAGAAAACGAAAGCCCTTGTTTTTCTCTGTCATGGTAATCTACACTTTTGCCATAAGAATCTTCATCATTTGGCGATTCGACTCGTTTTGCCAGTTAGTAAAGCAAGTTAAATTCAATGTTTGAATGCAGGTTACGGAATGGAGTCCAGCATCTTCATGAAAGGTAGCAATTGAAAATGCACTGAATTATTTTCCAACTTCCAAGTACCAACTTCCTGTTACAAATGCTCTCTCCAGAAATATGGGAAATCTTACTGCAGTGCTTATTGGAGTGCTACTGCTTCCGGAACAGGAACCGGAACAAGGCTAGCACAAGCTGGTTATTCAGTTTTTGGCATTGATTACGAGGGTCATGGTAGATCAGAAGGGAGGAGATGCTATATTCAAACCTTTCACGATCTGGTCAGCGATTGTGTGTCATTCTTCAGGACAGTGCGAGGTACGCCTGACTTGAAAGCTCTATGACTGAGTGTATGAGGACTCCATGAAGCTTCTCAAACATGGAAATTCTTCTCTCTTTTTGTGTAACTCCAGACTTTTGTTTCCACAACTTGTATACTACGCTTAATACTTCAAGGATACAAATTTGATTCACTTAGTTGGGGAACAGAGCTTGAAGAATACAAGAACCTTCCGAGGTTTCTTTATGGGGAGTCTATGGGAGGTGCTGTAGCTCTACTTATTCACAGAAGAGAGCCTATGGACTGGAATGGAGCTGTACTTGTTGCACCAATGTGTAAGGTGATTTGCACGTTCTCGTTTTATACGTTCTCGTTGCACCAATGATCTTGCACTGGCCGGCAGACTAATATGACATCTTCCTTGCCACAGATATCAAAAGAGTCAAAAACCCATCCATTTATCGAGAGTGTACTGATAAAGCTGTGTTCTGCCTTCCCGACGTGGAAAATTGTGCCCACGAAAGATGTGATTGAATCGGCGTTCAAGGACCCAAAAAAGAGACAAGAGGTACCACCCGAAAGCTTCTCTACTTTGGAGCAGTAGCCATACCAAACTATTAAAATGCGAATACTTGAGCTCTTTCAATTCCTCAACTCGCTTACAAGTATTGATGTTCTACGCAGATAAGAGACAACCCTTACATTTATCAAGATCGACCTCGTCTCAAGACAGCATTAGAAATGCTTAAGGTCAGCTCGGATTTGGAACAGCGACTTGACGAGGTTCTCTCTCTCTCTCTCTCTCTCTCTCTCTCTCTCTCACACTCTCACACACACACACATGACACACACACTTACACACATCTGTAACTTCACAAATAGCAAGGCGTAACAGGTGCTCTTTACAGGTGACACTACCCTTCCTAGTAGTCCATGGGGAAGCCGACATTGTGACTGATCCATCCATCAGCAAAGCGCTCTTCGACTCCGCTTTGAGTTTCGACAAAGAACTGAAGATGTATGCGGGAATGTGGCACGGTCTCACGTCAGGCGAGCCAGACGAGAATATCCAGATTGTGTTTCGAGATATCATATCGTGGCTAGACGACCGAAGCTCAACGTACAGAAACGGTAAAGAGTATCTGAATTTGGAAAGCGCACGGTCGTGATCGACATGAAACAAGATGTCTGCAATATACAAAGTAGTAAACCTGCAACGTCACTGCGTCAAGCTTGCAATTTCACATTGCAAGCGGACTTTGGTCCATGTCAATCTCGGAAAAGTAAAATCTGCTAGCGGCTCTCAGGGCACTCCTGCAACTGTTCGTGTAGATTCCAAACGGGACCAGGTACCCAAGCTCTTTTACTGATCAATGATTGTTGAGCACCAAAACTCCGCAGTTAAATCTGTGATTGATGTAAGTTACCGCTCTAAACCCGAATTCCAAATTCTAATCCCGTGTCTGATCATGTAACTTTGTAAATTCAAGGCTGCGAGTAGCTCTCAGCAACTCCGCATTGCCGAGCAGATAATATTTATGGTGCCGAAAACATCTGGACTACTCTCAGGTTTCCTGTAAGTCTGAGCCTTCATAAGCAGTTGTGCGAGGCTGTACCCGTTAATTATCTTTTGTTCATGGCATGAAACATTTTACGTTCCTTTCCACTGGGTTTGTCTCCGGTCGGTTCGTATATTACAATTGGATTAAGTAGCCGAGAAGAGTGGCTTTTATATAGCTAAGTGCTGATCCCATGATGTCTCGCAAATGGCGATCTCTGTAGTGCATTCGCCACTCAGAGCACGGCCACATCCAACGCATTTTGGAAGTTTGGCCGACGAAATCCAGGCCACATGCTTTTGAAGGCATCCCGCCCAAAATCTCTTGAGCAACCGGTGCAGCAGCGAAATGGATTGTTTGGCGCATTGATGATCTGCACATTTAAGGCTGCATCCTACTTGTTGCCATCCATAGACTTCCATCTAATATCCTCGGCCAACAAGCTACCGAGAACATAATCAAATATCATTACTCCAGGTGCAGAGTTACTGACAGCTGTACGGAAGGTTACCCATGAGAATGAACATAAGAGAAATATTGCCTTAGTCTCCGCATCAAAATTTATCTTCTGAGCCTGAAGTTGGCTGAAAATAATATTGAATTCATTCAAGTGAGAAGCAATGGAGACCCCTTCCTTCATCTACAGCTCAAACAACCTCTTCATGAGGTAAACTTTATTAGAGGCAGTTTCCTTCTCATAAGTGGCGCACAGTTTCTTCCACAATTCTTCCGTAGTTTGCTCATTTACTACTATGAAATAAACTGACTCTGCAAGATGAAGTCTGATAGTAGACTTTGCTAATGCATCCAACTCATTCCAATCATCCTCAGACATATCTGTAGGCTTAGCTTCAATACCTGCGAAGGGTTTAATTTGCTTCTTTTGAATAAGCACATCCCTTATCTGTTCTTTCCACAAAGAAAAGTTCGTCCCATCAAACTTTTTAATGCTAAAAAACTCCTTTTCAGACATGGAAGAGGATGCCATGATGCAAATGAAGCAAAATCCCAAATGCTAGTGCCTACAAGAGAGAATCACACCAAATACCAGGTGCACCCAAATGTGTATGCCACAATAGACTGGAATATCACCAAAACTCAAAGCTCAAAGCATCAAAAGATGCAGCTGACTCATGTGCATATACTATGCATCCATATGAGCAAATATGGCCCAAGAGAAAATGCCAACTGTAATGGCAATCCAAAATGCCAATAAGTGCCAAATGGCTCAAGCATAAACACCGTCCATGGGCATATGCATCAATAATATCTCATCCAAGAGAGCATAACACTATTAGTGCATCACTTGCAAGGTGTCAAAGATGTCCCTCAGCATAAAATAGCATCCATGTGCAAAGCGTCCATAAAAATAGCATCCCACAAGGCAATTTGGGCCTATCAGCGCATCCAATAAGGATTCCAATGCATCCATATGGCCTATAAATAATCCACTACAACCCAATGCACACCACGAATGAGCATACATGGCTCAAACTGCAACCAGAGTGATCTGCATAAGGTATGCTCAAGAAATCATGGTCCCACGGCAATGACCGCTATTGAAAATAGAACCTGAGATGCCTCAAAACATGGGTGCCATTGCATAATCGGACTCTGTATGAAAATATGCAAATATCTCTCTTCTGCTGGAACTCCAAAATCCCAACCGATCAGTGAGAAATGGGAGTCAACACTACCATGTGGCATAAATCTAAGTTCCAACACCCGAGCAAAAAAATGTGGAAACTGACACAGTGAGTCAGAAATCCAATGAAATGATCCCAAATTCAAGAATGAAGGTGTTTCCAAGCTCCTGAAGAGAAATGGACACTAAAAGCAAGCAATAGTTGCCTCTACAAGTCAATACGGAGTTTCTGTCGTCGAACGAAATAGGAAAAATCTTTAAAAACGACTTTTTCTTTGAAAACACTTAACAGGCTCTCAAAACTACTTCGCAAAACCAAAGTGACTTTTCCAAAGGTTCCTCCAAGGTCTTTGGACATTTGGATGCAAGTAAATTCACCCACAAAGCATCCTACAGAGCTTCTCCTTACTCCCACAAAGCTGTTGAGCTTCCAAGCATTCACGCACGCTCAGCTAGATCACCCGGGCTGTGATACCAGTTAAGAGTGCTCTCAACAGAGGCAAGAATGGAAGAGGGAGAGAGAGAAACAGAGAGCCGCACAAGTTTGTGGTGGGTGCAGAACACCCTATTCTTCTTTTTCATTCATTTGTATATGTGTTTGAGTATTGTACATAACTGGGGTAAAGGCACAGTGACCTTTAACCCCCACAAAAGACTGACACTATGTATCTAGACACTAATTGTAGCTCAAAAGAGGATTTTAGTTATTAAGTCAACCAAGCAGATCAGGATCATTGGTACATCGACAGCGGTGCATCATCTCATATGACAAAGCATCAGGAATGGTTCACAGATATGAAACCATTAGAAGGTCAGAAGAATGTCATTTACATGGTAGATAATACACCGAATCTAGTTCAAGGGACATGCATTATCCCTTTGAACAATCACTGGTATGAAAGGATTGGTGAAAGATGTACTCTATGTTCCAAAGCTCAACAAGAACCTCTTGTTAGTAGGTCAAATGACGGAACACAACTATCGAATCACCTTTGACGGAGATGAATGCACTATCAGAAACAAATCTAGAGGATTTAAGCTAGTAGGAAAAGGAGTCAAGGAAGGACGATTATTCAGAATGCTAGCTATAGTACCAGATTTGCATGCCATGTCAGCTCAATCACAATAGATGCCACTGTCCACAAAATGGCACAAGAGATATGGAAATGTCAATTTCAAGAGCTTGAGAGATCTCAGGAATCAAAGTATGGCAATTGGGATTCCTAGGCTACAGTTTGTTTGAAAAGTTTGCGAAGTATGTTGCTTCAGCAAACAAAGCATATAAGTTGTATGATCCCATCAACCGCAAGATCATTATCTCTAGATATCTAATCTTTGATGAGGAATCAGAATGGAAAACCTCAAACACATAGGAGATAGATGCACTGATTACTCAATCATCTACAGAAAAGGTTGACGAAGAAGAGCACCAACTACGCTCTTATGACTACCATCACGGCTACAGATAAGCCAGTGTACTTCGAAGATGTAGTAGACAAGCCAAAATTGAAAACTCCTATGAATGAATAAATGGATGCTTTGTACAAAAATAATACTTTGGGAATTTTGCGACCTTCCACTAGGAAAGAAGGCCATAACAAACAAATGGATATACAAAGTGAAGTACAATCCAGATGGAAGCATTCAAAGATACAAAGCCAGACTAGTTGCAAAAGGATTCACACAACAATATGGTCAAGATTATGATGAGACTTATGCTCCAGTAGCAAAGATGGATTCCATATGGTTCTTGATATCACTAGCGACACTTAGCAGATGGAATGTGTACCAGATCGATGTCAAGAATGCATTTCTCAATGGTTACCTAGACGAGGAAGTCTACATGCAACAACCAACAGGTTATGTTGAACAAGGAAAAGAGAATCAGGTTTGCCAAATCTCTACAGCTTAAAGTAAGCACCCAGAAGTTGGTACAACAGAATCGACAAGTATTTTGCTGATCTAGGATACATGGAATCCAATGCAGATTATACTCTCTCCTACAAAGTTCAAGGGGAAGACATTACTATTGCACTTTTGTACGTAGATGATTTGATTGTGACTAGAAGCAAGGATAGCTTCATCAAAAAGCTAAAACAAGACTTATCTGCAAAGTTGACATGAAAGATCTTGGACTTATGCACTATTGTCTTGGAAATGAGTTCTGGAGAGATTCAGATAGCACCTTTATGAGTCAGCTCAAATATGTTGACAGTCTCCTAAAGAAGTTTCATATGGCAGATTGAAAGATTGCAGCCACTCCCATGGAGTAGAGTTTGAAACTTACAAAAGATTCAAAAAATTCTACAGTCAATGAGAGGTACTATAGGTAGCTCATCCGATCTCTTATATGTCTGACTATCACACGGCTAGACATTTGTTATGCAGTAAATTCACTAGCACAATTTATGGCAAATCCAAAACAGTCTCACTGGAATGAAGCCAAAAGAGTCTTGAGATACATCGGAGGTACAAGACATCTTGGGATAGAATACAGAGGAAGTCATCCAAGGTTGAATGGATACTATGACAGTGACTATGACGGAGATCATGAGACCAGGAGATCGACACGGGGATATGCACTTTTCCTTGGTCAAGGTGCTATATCATGGTTGTCAAACAAACAACCAACTATTTCTTTGTCTTTGACTGAAGCAGAATATAGAGCACTCACTACAGGTGCATGTGAGGCTATATGGCTCAAAAGACTATTGTCAGAAATAGACTACTTTGATGAATCAAAGCCAACAACAATATATTGTGATAATCAATCGGCTCAAGCATTGGCCAAGAATCAAATGTATCACTGCAAGACATAGCACATTGATGTTGAGAGCACTTCATCAGAGAAAGAGTGTTACTTGATGACATCACACTACAGCATTGTGATAGCAAAGAGAATGTTGCAGACATCTTTACCAAACCACTCGGTAAAGAGCTTTTTGAGAAATACCGACAAGCTCTTGGTTTGACGCAGAGGAACGGCATTCCCATTAAAGAAGTGTGATGGAATGTAATGCTCAGTGCTTCTTCGATTCCCCAGAGTCATCATGTTGAAGGAAGGCTTACTTCATGATGTTGATCTTGAGGGAAGGTGTTGAGAGACCATATTCAACATCATGTGATTACATGTGCATAGCACTAACACATATATAGTGCTATAAAGGAAAGGGTTTGATGCCCTAATCCTAACCCTAAATGGGTTTGTATATATTCTACATTTTCAATTAATATTTTGTCATTCTCTTGCTTCAAAGATAATTGAGTTTTTAAAAGCATATATGAATGCATGTATATGGAGAACTCTATCTCATTTGCTAATTTATAACTTGATGTTATAATTGGAAATATATTTGCTTATTGGTTGTGGAGTCTGCTTCAGAATTGTTGAATATGAATATTTGCATAAACATCTTGAATAATGTTCTCAAATTTTGTATCAAAATCACTGAGGATTTCCAATATTGGAAAACGATTGCATTGTTGTTGGTATCGAATCATAACTTTGCCAATGGTTGTTTTCAATCTGATGGATTGTCAAATCTACAATGATTGCAATATTGATCAAATGTTGAATTGCCAAAATTAGCATGAGTTGGGGTGTTTCACTAAGAATGATCACTTCTGATAGTGTATCATTTGCTGCTTTGAGATATTTACAATTTGAAGAATATGATTGAATATTGCATACTATTTCTATGCTACGGTCGCTTTTGAACTTATCACCATTTGAGCTAGAATCTTTCCTCAATCTTTCTTTGAAGTGAATCCCATTGTGATTACAAGGTTTATTGTTTCTTCTAAATAATTTTTACTCTCTAGGATCTTTGTTCCTTTTCATCAAGCTAGTTGGTATTTTAACATTCTCCATAGATGTGGTTCTTATGATGGTGTTACTATTGACTACAATGCTCTTTTCAAGAGGCTTAGATGACATATTAATGTTGCTTCTTATTGAAGGCTTATATAAATTGTTGATAATCATGGTCGTTCTCACACATGGAGGCTTATCCTTTTTGTTATTGGAGGTGCTCCATTTTGAATTCTTAGCATGACTTAAGGTGGTGCTCACAATTAGAGGCTTACCCAACTTATGGTTGTGGTTCTCTTCTTGTGTGAATGCTTACGCATGCTAGTATAGGTACTCACTAATGGAGGATCACCCATTCAAAAGAAAAATTAGGTTTAAGTGATTGCTTCACTGGTAGAAGGCTACTTCCGCATATACTGAATGATTACAAAATTTGAACAAATTTCACTTGGTGGTGGTGTTTGAATCACATCACGAGATACTTGCCAAAAAATGCCAAAGGTTATCACCTATTGATAAAATATTGCCACATGTTGATCAACATGGATCAAATTGCTAACAAAAATGGTTTACTTTGTTGATCATGAAGGTCTTCATGATGAAGACACCTCCCCTCTTGCTCTGGTACTTGTTGCTGACATAAATATCTTTGTTCTTTATTGATGATAAAGGTCTTCATGATGACTTGATCTAGTAATTGCTTGGTGTAAATATTAACGAAAATCTTTGATCTTCAAATGAATTGCATCAAAGAGAAACTGGTACTCCAAACATTGACTATTGATGAAGTCATTGAAGTGATACTGAATGTTGTTAATAACCGATTTATAAAGAACATTAATAGAAATATCACTAGGATAGTCTTGATTATGCATAGATTGCTTGCTAAGAGTAATAATACTTCTCTTGATGTTGCACAAACTAAGTATAATACACATAAAAGGTGATGTGGCCATAAGAATAAATGATTGGTAAAATGTTAATAATATTTGGTGCCAACAATAGACTTTCTTTTATCTTGCCTTGATTAATAGAAACTTGTATGGCTATAGAATATTATTGATGTTTACTTGTCCTTAATTGAGTATGCCATAGGTTTGTGAAATAGATGAGTAATGATTTGACGTTGCCACTTGCTTGCCAAAATGCTTGGATTGATCTGAATGGTCAATTGAACTACATAATTTGTTGAAACCAGTTTTGTTTACCACTGAATTCTTTGAAATTGAACCTAAAGTAAGCTAAAGAGGCTTTATTGATGAAGGTCCATTGGTATTTAATTCATTTGCTATCAAGATTCTTGAATTAATGATTTCCTTGTTCAATTATCCATCTATCGATGAAGTATGTCACCCTTTGGGTAATATTTTGCCAAAATTACACAAAAACATTCAAAATTATTATAGAAATGTAACCTTTTATAGGCCAAACGTATTGGTGAAGATTCCATTCCATTTTGATATGCTTCGGTGAAATTTTGGTCATTTTTACTTGATAAAGTGCATAAATTTGAGTTAAACTGCTGCCACTTGATTTGGGTTGACACCAAAATATACTTCGATTTAGCTACAATTTTCTTTAAAAATTTGGGTTTTTAAGTTTGTGAAATTGAGGCTTTTACTAGTTCTAAACTTCAATTGAGTGAGTTGCACCTTTAAATTTAGATCAAATTGGTCTTTAGGGAGTCTTTTGGGCTCTAAGAACGTGTAAATTGATATTTCTTTAAGGAATATTCAAATGGAATATTTTTTACTGATGTGTCACTAACCTCAAGTAAGGATGTGTCACTAACCTCAAGCAAGGATGACCTAACCTAAGTGTTGATTTAACTAAACTTGGTTTACATGAGTAAGAGATATACCGACAACAATATCAATGAAAATAGAGCATACATACATAGGTATGCCTATCTTGTTTGTGTTTTGCATTTTAGTGAAAGGATAACATATTTAAGGTGAAGGTAGTTTGTGTGCAAATGGTCTGTATGTGTAAGTGTATCCCATGTAATGATTTGTGTGTTGATGCTTTCTCCCATGAGCTTCTACCATATGTGTATGTGTTTGATGGTATGATTCTTTATAAGGTCTTAATGCAAATAATATCCATGCAAGTGCTCAGAAGTTTGAGGGGGATGAGATATCAATTTCATGCCAGTGCTCAGAGGTTTGAGGGGGATGCGAGTAATATCCATGCCAGTGCTCAAAAGTTTGAGGGGGATAAGCACATACCATGCGTCATACATAAGCGTTAAAAAACATTTATTGGTGGGCTTCTACCATGTGTGTGTGTGTGTGTGTGTGTGTGTTTGATCGGTATGATACGCTGAAAAGGCATTAATGTGGATAAGATCCATGTAATGACAAGTTTTACGTGGCTCAGGTATCATTCTCATGGTTCAACATGCATATATCCTTGTTTTTCACCATGCATATTCGTGCATAAGTGTTAAAAAGTATGCATTGGCAGGCTTCTAAGGTATGTGTATGTGTCGGATATGTATGATGCTTTCAAAGGACTTAATGTGAGTAAGACTTGATATGCTCACAAAGTTTAATGTGGATTAATATCATTTGCATCGGTAGGCATGCATATTCTTATTTTTCACCATGTAGTGCTTAAGCATGTAAAAACATGTATCGTTTGTCTTCTACCATATGTATATACGTCTGATGGGTATGATACTTTGCAAAGGCCTTAATGTGAGTAGGATTCATGTGCTCAAAAGGTATGATGTAGATCAGATGTCATTTTCAAGTTAGGCATGCATATCTCCTTGTTTTTAACCATGCATCGTGCATGAGGGTTTTAAAATATCTATAGGTGGCCATGCTTGCAGTGGATGGGGTGAATCCTTTTGGATTATGATCAATATCATGATCAACATGGATGATACTCGTGGTGAATAACATCCCCATGTAGTTGACCATAAAGAAGGGACACATTATTCTTGACCTTCTTGATGTGTGGAACCAACCCTCCTCTTCTGCATCTGCATGTAGGTTTGAGAATAAGTAAGTACCATGATTGTATTATTTGTGGTGATCAATTGAACTCATGGTACTCTAGACATTTGAAGATGGACACATGATGGGATTATTTGTCGAAAACCACCTGGATCGAAGACAAGTGATTGGCTAGGTCCATGGAGAGAAAACGATGAGCATCTTCAACCTAGGATGACAAAGGAATCCTACAAAACCTTTCATCCCCTTTTAAAAGATAGCGCCTTTCGATGGGCACAAGGTCCATAGCGCGCACACACACATCCAAATGACCAAGAAATTGCGCCCCTCGATATAGGACCAGCCTTTTATCCCCTTTAAAGAATAGTGCCTTCGACTATCTTTCCTAGCTCTCAATGCAAAACTTCAAAGAAAGCATCCACTTTCGAAGAGACCATCTGGACATACCTTCAAACTTCGTCCCAGCAAACTAGTGATAATGATAATAAGATGTTTACTAATGACTCCCTCGGTACAAATCCTTATGAGATTAGCTATAAGGGAAGATTTCTTGAACAATGAGCTCTGAGATAATTGCGGCAAGTTCAGCTAACACAAATAGGTAAGGTCTTATTTCCACAGAGCGGGATGCGATGCCTATTTGGGGCACCTCACTTGGGCTTCAATGCGGAGAGTGGCGAGAGCCATTCGGGCCACATGCTCATGTTGAACGCAAACTTAGATGGATTGAAGAGTTGTAGACTAGTCACAGGAACCATGGCAAGAGGCAGCAGATTGGTTGGGCAGAAATGCCCCGTACAAACATTACCCAGCTGGCCAAACGAGTCTAATACAAATAGATGGGAATAATTGGGCACTCAAATGCTGCAATTGCCATCGCACCAATCGATCAGAGCTCGAGTGATACAAAGGTGAAGTCCGCACCCGCACCCGAATGCACCCATTTAGGCTGCGAAAAATAGGCCCTAAGAGTGCGGCCTCCAACCTCCATAAATCGCTGTTGCACCTCCATTTTCAGATCTCAAGTAAAGCTAAGTTCTTGGCCACATGGATCAGCGAGGCTAGGCACAAAGGTGCCAATGGAGGGTTTTGGGTCCAAGAGCGGGGGTATTTGGGCACCGCCTAACCCTCCATTCTCCCACTTTGGCAGATCACAATTCAGGGGGAAGTACTAAGAAAGAGAGAAGTCTCGTAGCAAATCCAAGGCACGGAACATTGAGTGTTACCACTGTGGCAAGAAGGGCCATATGAAAAAGGATTGCTACAAGCTGAAAAGAGAGCAAAAGGATAAGAAAAACAATGCAAATTGGGGTGCAAATCAGAAGGAAGAGAGTCCAAGGGAGGACAAAGGAAAAGTGAAGATCGAGGAGATCAATGCAGTCACACATGATAGTGACAATGACATTCTCTTCATGTCTAGTTTATCTGCATAGTTTCTTACCACTTCAGATAATGCATATTCCCAGGATTGGATTTTGGATTTTGGTGCTTCATTCCATGTTACTTCCCATAGGGAATGGTTCTCCACTTATGACAGTGGAAAGACAGGTTGTGTGCATCTTGGAAATGACTATGCATGTGACATAGTGGGAGTAGGTGACAAAGTTTTCTTTTGCAAATCTGCATTTATTTTGAAAAATGCGAGACATGTGCCTAAGCTGACTAAGAGTCTCATTTCAACGGGTCAGCTAGATGATGTTGGTTTTCATACCAACTTTGGTTTTGGGAGTTGGAAAATTTAGAAGGGCTCTATGCTTTTGGCCAGGGGTGCCAAGTGTGGGACTTTGTATCCCTTACATGTATCAAGGGTGTTTGATCATGTTGTTGCAATAACCAAGCAGCCAAGTACTTCTTTGTGGCATTGCAACTTGGGGCACATGAGCCAGAATGGAATGAAACTCTTATGCCCTTTGGGTCATGTACCACATTTGAGTTTTGAATTTTGAATTTTGTGAGCATTGTCTCTATGGGAAGCAGACTAAATCAGCCCATAAAAGAAGAGGAAAGAAAGAGTTTGAAAAGCTTGATTTGGTGCAGTCAAACGTATGTGGTCCCATGCCTACACGGTCATTAGGTGGGGCTGAATACTATGTGACATTCATTGATGATGCAACTAGGAAAGTGTGGGCTTATGCGATAGCTCAGAAGAGTATGTGCTCTAGGTATTTCAGAAATGGCTGGCCTTGGTTGAGAATCAGTCAGGTAGAATGCTTAAATGCCTACGGAATGACAATGGTGGAGAGTATCTCTCTCATGACTTTTAGCATTTCTGTGATACACATGGGATTAAGAGGGAGCTCACATCCCCTCGTACTCCAGAGCAAAATCTAGTTGCAAAAAAGATGAACCGTACCATTCAAGAAAGGTTGCAATGCATGCTTTCCAATGCAAGTCTTTCTGGTGGTTTTTGTGTTGAGGCAATGAAGACTATAGTGCATGTGATCAATAGATCACCTAGTAAGAGTTTGGATGGTGGTAACGGAGTGGCAAGAAGCCCTCTACAAAGACAAAGTATAAGGTGAAGAAGACCCTAGTTAAGAGGTTCTGGAAGAAGCCAACTGGTTATGAATATGCCAAACAATTAGGATTTTCTGAATTCTTATCTTGCAAAAATGCATCTTTCTGGGTTATGGTGAAAGTGGAGAGATAGGCTATCGTCTCTGGAATCCAGAAGCAAAGAAGATCATATGCAGCCATGATGTAGCCTTCAATGAGAAGAAGATGCATAAGGTACGCATGAGGGATGTGGAAATGAGGAGAATCACTTTCCAGGATGTGAATCCACCTACATATGTTGATAGACAACAAGTTGTCCATACACCAAAGAAATGGTACCACCAAGTACTCCCACAGGTATACAATCAAGGGTGGATGATGGATCATCTATTGGTGGAAATGATGAGCCAAATGTGACTGATATGCAGGTGGGACAGCAAGCTGAAATGCCCTTGAGAAGATCATCTAGAGTGTCTAGACCACTTGATAGGTTTGTTCCAGGGGTAGACTATGTGATGCTTACTGATTGCGGGGAGCCTTCTTGCTATAGAGAGGCTATGATGCATGAGGATCAACACAAGTGGGAGTATGCTATGCAATTAGAGATGAGTTCACTTATGAAGAATAAGACTTGGGACTTGGTTTCTTTGCCACACGGAAAGAAAGCATTGCCATGTAAATGGGTCTACAAGATGAAGGTCACAAGTGATGATGTGCCTAGGTACAATGCCCATTTGGTCGCTAAAGGGTTCAAGAAAGAGAAGGGTGTGGACTTTGATGAGATATTCTCTTCGGTTGTGAAGATGATCACGCTTAGATGCATGCTTGGACTAGTGGCAAGATATAGAGCTTATGCAGATGGATGTCAAGACATCTTTCTTGCATGGGGATCTGCATGAGGAAATTTCCATGGTGTAGCTAGAAGGCTTTGAAAAAAAGGGCAAAGAGCATTTAGTTTGTAAGCTAAAGAAGAGTCTCTATGGTCTTAAGCAAGCACCTAAAGAATGGTATCAGAAGTTTGATGCTTTCATTTGGTCCTAGGGTTTTAGAAGGAGTGAAATTGATCACTGCCTCTACACTAAAAGGGCTAGGGATAATAGCCTGATAATCCTGGCACTATATGCGGATGATATGCTATTGGCTAGCAAGAATACTTATGAGCTAGATGCATTAAAGGCCAAGTTGCATGAGGCCTTTGATATGAAGGATTTGGGACTTGCAGGTCATATTCTTGGTATGTGCATCACGTGTGATCGGAGTAGGAAACTCCTTTGGCTTTCACAGAAGGAGTATGTTACAAAAGTATTGCAGTGTATCATATGGAGGTGGGGAAGGCAGTGAGTACTCCATTGCCTCCATATGTGAAACTGAGTCATACAGATAGTCCCAAATCAGATGAGGAGAGGGCCATGATGTCCAAGGTTCCTTATGCATCAGCAGTTGGGAGTCTTATGTATGCTATGATAGCTACTAGATTAGACATTGCATTTGCAATGGGAGTTGTTAGCCGATATATGGCTAATCCAGGAAAGAGGCATTAGGAGGTAGTTAAGTGCATCATGAGGTACATGAAGGGTACCAAGGAGATGTGCATCTGCTTTGGTAGAGGAGACATGCTATACTTGGGTACATAGATTCAGACTATGAGCCGATATATGGCTAATCCAGGAAAGAGGCATTGGGAGGTAGTTAAGTGCATCATGAGGTACATGAAGGGTACCAAGGAGATGTGCATCTGCTTTGGTAGAGGAGACATGCGTATACTTGGGTACATAGATTCAGAGTATGCAGGGTACGTGGATAGTAGGAGATCCACTTCTGGTTATGTGTTCACCTTTGTAGGTGGTGCAATGTTGTGAATGTCTCGCGCACAGAAGTGCATTGCTTTGTCTACCACAGAGGCTGAGTATGTTGCAGCCACAGAGGGTTGCAAGGAGGCTATATGGCTTGATCAACTAGTGGGAGATTTGGGGATTCATACAGGTGTACCGACATTGCATAGTGATTCTATGAGTGCTATTCAGCTAGCACGGAATCTGGTCTTTCATGCAAAGACCAAACATATTGAGGTCAGGTACCATTTCATCAGGGAGGTACTTGAGGACAAGCGCATAGAGCTTGTCAAGGTTCATACAAATGATAACCCTGCAGATATGCTAACGAAGAGTCTACCTAGTCAACGGTTTGAGTATTGTCATGTATTGATGGGCATTGGATAGTATGCTCCCTGGTTGTTCTCCCTTAAAGGCACATTGTCCTTTAAGTGGGAGGTTCTAGGGGTTAAAGGTCACTATGCCTTTACCCCGGTTATGTACAGTACTCAAACACATATATAAATGAATGAAAAAGAAGATTATGGTGTTCTGCACCCACCACAAACTTGTGTGGCTCTCCGTTTCTCTCTCTTCTTCTTCCGTTCTTGCTTCCGTTGAGAGCACTCTCATCTTCTGCATTTTCTATTTGCAAGAAACATATTCCCATCTTCATTTGAATAATGAATGTGACTAGAATGTCGACCATGATGATTTCCCCTTCCACGAAAATTCCCTCGATTTGATGTTGGATTGACTACCTTGGTCGTACTACTTTTTATGGCAATCTCCTTCATAGTGTCCAAACTTATGATAGTAGTTGCGCTGAATGTTTGAATGTTTCGTTAACTTTTAAAGCCGTGGTGAATCTCTATCTACTCCGATGTCTTCATTTCGCCATTTCCTGTGTGAGTGGGATCTCAACATCTGGGCCTCCATTTGTAGAGTTGTCTATCCCATTGGATCCGGAACTGCCTAAAACATATGTCTACAAAGATGCTACCATTCCGTGAAGAATCAAGGGAGTTGTGATTCTCTGTGTCTTTCCGTCATCTCTTTGAAGGAAATTTCTCAAAGTTTCCAAGACCTTCTCATTGATTGCCATGTGGCATTTTGGCTAACGTTAAGTTTCCTAAGGTTCATTTTTACAAGTAAATGCAAGGGTTGACTGGCTCTTACTCCATCCTTGGATGAGATTTTGGAGTTGTGATGACAGAAGAGAGATATTTGCAGACTGTCTTGTTGAGTTCGATTATCCAGTGACGCCCATGTTTTGAGACATCCCAGGTTCTATTTTCACTAGCGATCATTGCCATAAGGCTATGATTTCTTGGATATACCTTATGCAGATCACTCTGGTTGCAGGTCATATGACCTTCCACAAATCTTCCGTAGTCTGCTCATTTACTACTGTGAAATAAACTGACTTTGCAAGATGAAGTCTAATAGTAGACTTTGCTAATGCATCCAACTCATTCCAATCATCCTCAGACGTATTTGTAGGCTTAGCTTCAATACTTGCCAAGGGTTTAATCTGCTTATTTTGAATAAGCACATCCCTTATCTTTTCTTTCCACAAAGAAAAGTTTGTCCCGTCAAACTTTTAATGCTAAAATCTCCTTTTTAGACATGGAACAGGATGCCATGATGCAAATGAAGCAGAATCCCAAATGCTAGTGCCTACAAGAGAGAATCACACCAAATACCAGGTGCACCCAAATGTGTATGCCACAATAGAGTGAAATATCACCAAAACTCAAAGCTTAAAGCATCAAAAGATGCAGCTGACTCGTGCACATGTACTATGCATCCATATGAGCAAATCTGGCCCAAAAGAAAATGCCAACTGCAATGGCAATCCAAAATGCCAATAAGTGCCAAATGGCTCAAGCATAAACACTGTCCATGGGGATATGCATTACCAATATCTCATCCAAGAGAGCATAACACTATTAGTGCATCACCTGCAATGTGTCAAAGCTGCCCCTCAGCATAAAATAGCATCCATGTGCAAAGCGTCCATAAAAATAGCATCCCACAAGGCAATCTAGGCCTATCAATGCATTCAATAAGGATCGCAATGCATCCAAACGGCCTATAAATCATCCATTGCAACCCAATGCACACCACGAATGAGCGCACATGGCTCAAATTGCAACCAGAGTGATCTGCATAAGGTGTGCTCAAGAAATCATGGTCCCACGGCAATGACTGTTACGAAAAATAGAACCTGAGATGCCTCAAAACATGGGCACCATTGCATCATCGGACTCAGCAAGAAAATTTGTAAATATCTCTCTTCTGCTGGAACTCCAAAATCCCAACTAATGAGTGAGAAATGGGAGTCAACACTTATCCATTGCCATGTGGCATAAATCTAAGGTTTCAAAACCTTAGAATGAAAAATACATATAACAGAGAGACGAAATCCAATACATAGAGATCTATAACTCTAAAAATACTCCACCAATCATGCAATAATTGACAGGTAGGGGTTTTAGGCATCCAGAACGCAATGGGATAGATAGTTTTGGAAACCGTGGTTCCAATCACTAGGTCTAACACACAGACTAAAAAACGATTTTGGAAACTAAACTGTTTGTAAACTCCACCAGAGTACGAATGATGAGCAACATAGAAGTTTTAGGACCTCTTGAGTCCACCGGAACTGACAAATTTGCAAATGGTTGCTCCAAACTTGAGTTCTAACACCCGGGCAGAAAAACATAGAAACTGACACAGTGAGTTAGAAATCCAATGAAATGATCCCAATTCACGAATGAAGGTGTTTCCAAGCTCCTGAAGTGAAGTGGACACCAAAAGCAGGCAATAGTTGCCTCTACAAGTCAATACGAAGTCTCTGTCGTTGAACGAAACAGGGAAATGCTTAAAAAATGACTTTTTCTTTGAAACAACTTAACAGGCTCTCAAAACCACTTCACAAAACCAAAGTGACTTTTCCAAAGGTCTCTGCACACTCGGATGCAAGTAAAGTCGACCACAAAGCTTCCCACAGAGCTTCTCCTTCCTCCCACAGAGCTGTTGAGTTTCCAAGCATTCATGCACGCTCAACTAGATCACCCAAGCTCTGATACTAGTTGAGAGTGCTCTCAATGGAAGCAAGAATGGAAGAGGGAGAGAGAGAAATAGAGAGCCACACAAGTTTTGCTAGGTGGAGAATGGACCTAATCTTCTTTTTCATTCATTTATATATGTGTTTGAGTATTGTACATAACTAGGGTAAACGCACAGTGACCTTAAACCCCCACATGCTCACCACTTCAGATGATGCATATTCCCAGGATTGGATTTTGGATTCTGATGCTTCATTCCATGTTACTCCCCATAGGGAATGGTTCTCCAGTTATGACAATGGAAAGACAAGTTGTGTGCACCTTGGAAATAACTATGCATGTGACATAGTGGGAGTAGATGATATAAAGTTTTCTTATGCAAACGGGTCTGCATTTGTTTTGAAAAATGTGAGACATGTGCCTAAGTTGACCAAGAGTCTTATTTCAACGGGTCAACTAGATGATGCTGGTTTTCATACCACTTTTGGCTTTCAGAGTTGGAAAATTCAAAAGGGCTCTATGGTTTTGGCCAGGGGTGCCAAGTGTGGGACTTTGTATCCCTTACATGTGTCAGGGGTGTTTGATCATGTTGTTGCAATAACCGAGTAGCCAAGTACTTCTTTGTGGCATTACAGGTTGGGACACATGAGCTAGAATGGAATGAAACTCTTATGCCATTTGGGTTATGTACCGCATTTGAGTTTTTTTTATTTTGAATTTTGTGAGCCATGTCTCTATGGGAAGCAGACTAAATCAGCCCATAAAAGAAGGGGAAAGAAAGAGCTTGAAAGGCTTTATTTGGTGCATTTAGACGTATGTGGTCCCATGCCTACACGGTCATTTGGCGGGGCTGAATACTATGTGGCATTCATTGATGATGCAACTAGGAAAGTGTGGGCTTGTGTTATAGCTTGGAAGAGAGATGTGTTCCAAGTATTTCAAAAATGGCTGAAAATCAATCAAGTAGAATGCTTAAACGCCTACACAACTGATAATGGTGGAGAGTATATCTCTCATGACTTTCGGCATTTTTGTGATACACGTGGGATTAAGAGGGAGCTCATTTCCCCTCGTACTCTAGAGCAGAATCCAGTTGTAGAACAGATGAACCGCACCATTCAGGAACCGTTGCAATGTATGCTTTCCAATGCAAGTCTTTCTAGTGGTTTTAGGGTAGAGGCAATGAAGACTACAGTGCATGTGATCAATAGATCACCTAGCAGGAGTTTGGATGGTGGTATTCCTGAAGAGGCATGGAGTGGCAAGAAGCCCTCTTACTCTCATTTGCGTATGTTTGGGTGTGAGGCATATGCACATGTGCCAAAAGAGCTTCGGAAGAAGCTAGATCATAAGTCTAGGAAATGCATCTTTTTGGGTTATGGTGAAAGTGGAGAGATGGGCTATCGTCACTAGGATCTAGAAGCAAAGAAAATCATATGAAGCCATTGACAAAATATGAAGAGGGGAGAGAAGAAGATTGGAGATGAGGAGAGAGGGCATAGCTAGAGAGCACACCACAAATGACTAATTGTACACTAGATTTAGTTGAAAAAATAGAATATATACAAACCCTTTTAGGGTTGGGGTTAGGGGTTATAACCCTTTCCTTTATAGCACTCTATAAGGTTAGTGCTATGCACATATGATCACGTGATGGTGCTATGCATACATGATCACATAATGTTGAGCGTGAACTCTCAACACCTTCCCTCAAGATCAACATCATGAAGTAAACCTTCCCTCAAGACGATGATTCTGGGGAATCGAAGAAGGACTGAGCATTATATTCCATCACACCCCTTTAATGGGAATGTCCTTCCTCTTCATCAAACCAAGAGCTAATCGATGTTTCTCGAAAAGCTCTTTACCGAGTGGTTTGGTAAAGATGTCTGCAACATTCTCTTTGCTATCACAATGCTGTAGTGTGATGTCACCAAGTAACACTCTTTCTTTGATGAAGTGCTCTCTAACATCAATGTGCTTTGTCCTAGAGTGACATACTGGATTCTTGGCCAATGCTTGAGCCGATTGATTATCATAGTATATTGTTGTTGGCTTTGACTCATCAAAGTAATCTATTTTTGACAATAGTCTTCTGAGCCATATAGCCTCACATGCACCTGTAGTGAGTGCTCTATATTCTGCTTCAGTTGAAGACAAAGAAACGGTTGGCTGTTTGTTTGACAACCATGATATAGCACCTTGACCAAGGAAAAATGCATATCCCTGTGTCGATCTCCTGGTCTCATGATCTTTGGCATAGTCACTGTCACAGTATCCATGGAACCGTGGATGACTTCCTCTGTATTCTATCCCAAACTATCTTGTACCTTTGATGTATCTCAAGACTCTTTTGGCTACATTCCAGTGAGACTATTTTGGATTTGCCATAAACTGTGCTAGTGAGCTTATTGCATAACAAATATCTGGCCGTGTGATTGTCAGATATATAAGAGATCCGATGAGCTGCCTATAGTATCTGTCATTGATTGTAGGCTTTTTTGAATCTTTAGTAAGTTTCAAACTTTGTTCCATGGGAGTGGCTGCAATCTTGCAATCTGCCATATGAAACTTCTTCAAGAGATTGTCAACATACTTGAGCTGACTCATGAATGTGCTATCTGAATTTCTCCCTGTTCTGTAGATGACTGTGAAATCAATGCTTCTATCTCCTGCATAGGTGAGGTTTTCCATTCTGATTCCTCATCAAAGATTACATCTCTGGAGATAATGACTTTGTGGTTGATGGGATCATACAATTTGTATGCTTCGCTTTCTTCACTATAGCCAACCATGATGCATTTGTGTGACTTCACATCCAATTTCCTGCGATGATCATCATGTATGTGAGCATATGCTATGCAACCAAATATGCAGAGATGCCCAATGTGTGGCTTGTGTCCAGTGAATGCTTCATAAGGAGTCATACCCTGTATCGGTTCGGTAGTAAGCCGATTAAGCAAATAGTTTGCTGTAGCTATTGCTTCTGCCCAATACTGATTCAGAAGATGCTTTCACTAAGCATTGCTCTAGCACTATCTGCTAAAGTCCCATTCTTCCTTTCAGCTCTTGCATTCTGATGAGGAGTATCTGCACATGTGAATTGTCTTCAAATGCCATGATTTCTACAAAAGTTCATGAATGCTGAAGACATGTATTCACCTCCTCTGTCTGATCTCATGACCTTGATCTTTCTGCCTGTCTGGTTTTCTCCCATGGCTTTGAATTCTTGAAATCTAGAAAACACTTCAAATTTCTCTTTTAGAAAGTAGACCCAACAATATCTGCTGTAGTTGTCGATGAAGGTCAAGCAATAAAGTGAACCATTGATGCTGCAGGTCTCGCATAACCCCATACATATGTATGTATCAAATCAAGAATACCTCATGCACGAGAGGTACTTTTGGCAAAGTTGGTTCGCTTTTGTTTGCCGAGGCAGCATGCTTTGCAAACTTTTCCAAGAAACTGTAGCTTCAGAATCCCAATTGCCATATTTTGAATCTTGAGATCTAACAAATACTTGAAGTTGACATGACCATATCTCTTGTGCCATTTTGCAAATAGTGGCATCTGTTGCGGTTGAGCTGACATGGCATGCTTATCTAATACTGTAGCTAGTATTCTATATAAGCATCCTTCCTTGACACCTTTTGCTACTAGCTGACATCTTTTGGATTTGTCTCTAGTAGTGCATTCATCATTGTTAAAGATGACTTTGTAATTGTGTTCCGTCATTTGACCTACTGACAAAAGGTTCTTGCTGAGCTTCGGAACATAGAGCACATCTTTCACTAATCCTTTCATACTAGTGAAATCGTTCATAGGGATAACGCTTGTCCCTTGAACTAGATTCGGTGTATTGTCTGCTGTGTAGATGACATTTTTCTGACCTTCTAATGGTTTCATCTTTGTGAACCATTCCTAATGATTTGTCTTGTGAGATGATGCATCGCTATCGATGTACCAAGGATCCTGTTCCACTTGGTCGACTTGACAGCTGTAATCCTCTTTGGGATTGAAATCAATGTCTAGGTGCATTGTATCAGTCTGATGCAATTCCTCGCTTGCAAGAAACATATTTCCATGTTCATTTGCAAAATGACTGTGACTAGAATGTCCACCACGATGATTTCCTCTACTCGGGAATTCCCTCGATTACTATTGAATTGACCGCCTTGGTCGTACTGCTTCTTGCAGTAATCTCTTTCATAGTGTCCAAACTTGTGACAGTAGTTGCACTCAATGTTTGACACATTGGATAGCAGGAGATCCACTTCTGGTTATGTGTTCACCTTTACAGGTGGTGTAGTGTCATGGATGTCTCGTGCACAGAAGTGCATTGCTTTGTCTACCACATAGGCCGAGTATGTTGCAACCACAAAGGGTTGCAAGGAGGCTATATGGCTTGATCGGCTAGTGAGAGATTTGGGGATTCATACAGGTGTACAGACATTGCATAGTGATTCATTCAGCTAGCACGGAATCTGGTCTTTCATGCAAAGACCAAACACATTGAGGTTAGGTACCATTTTATCAGCAGGGAGGTACTTGAGGACAAGCACATAGAGCTTGTCAAGGCTCATATAGATGATAACCCTGCAGATATGCTGACAAAGAGTCTACCTAGTCAATGGTTTGAGTATTGTTGTGTATTGATGGGCATTGGATAGTATGCTCATTGGTTGTCCTTCCTTAAAGGCACATTGGCCTTTAAGTTGGAGGTTGTGGGGGTTAAAGGCCACTGTACCTTAACCCCGGTTATGTACAACACTCAAACACATATATACATGGATGAAATAGAAGATTAGGGTGTTCTGCACCCACCAAAAACTTGTGTCTCTCAAGCTCCTTCTCTCCCTCTCAGCTTCCATTGTGTCCTCACAAGCAGTGCCAATGTGGCAGGTGAGATGTCACTAATGATGTGGACCTTTGACTTGGTCAAAGAAGATGTGGTAGTGATGAGTCAGCTGATGATGTGGCATGGGTGATGTGGATGTTGATGTGACACACTGATAGCTGGCAAATGAGTCAACAATGATGTGGCACATTAACAGCTGGCAGATGAGTCAACAATGATGTGGTAGGATAAGGGTGATGTGGTAGATAGGCTACCACATGTCAAGCTTGATGATGTGGCACTGATAGCTAGCCAACCTTGTATAGTTAAAAGATTGCTAGGTGTCGATGAGAAAACCAACCAAGGAGAAGATAAGTAGAATCTTTAAAGATTCTGTTGATGTGCGAGACGGAGGTGCCGAGTCGATGAAGGCAGACTAGAGTTGCAGGAGTGCCTTGAGTTGAGCACTAGATGGAAGCATTGTTGAAGATTGGGCTAGCGAGGGAGTCCATGAGTCATTGTGCATGGAGGCTCGTTGTGCTAGTCATGAATGTCGTTGGAGTCGTGGATGGTCATGAGCATCGCTCTGAAGGTTTGTTTGGAGAGGCGCTAGGAGCTAGATGGTGTTGTTGCTTTATGAGTCGCTATTGGAGTGCCTAAGCATTCGAGTCACCATTAGAGCCGATTTTGCGCTCATAGGAGGCTTGTGGCAACCTGTGGAGAGGCCGTTTTTGTGATTGTAGATTGGAGACAGTTGGTGAGTTTGTTGACCAGCTGCAGGGAGAGCATTATTGGAGTCCATCATTCAATCGAGCTAGAGCGTTGATGGGCATTTGGGCCGTAGATGTTGTGCACAATAGGCACTGGTGGTGATCTCATTCATCAAGCCTCGCCATGGAATAACATCTAGATTGGGTACGCTGGGGCTGACTCAAGCTTGGCGCATATAGAGAGAGGGTCGGCTGCCTACCCATCGTGTGCAGTCCCATGTGAGTAGAGGAGGTTGAGCAAGGTTTTTGCATTACTAGAGCCATGCGTGGAGCTAGGAGGACTATGTTAAGTCTTGACCTATTGAGTTTCCTAGTCATTTCTCTACACCCTCAGACTTGCTTCTACTTGCCATGAAGATGAAGATGGTGAGGCTTGCAGTCGACGTTGATGGTGGCTGCGTTTGGAAGTCTTTGGAGTCGAAACTGTTTTGGCTTTGTTGCTTTGAGTTGTTTGGATGCTCAGTCGACTAAGCATCGTTGATGATGGCACAGTTGCAGTTGATGCTCAGAAGGCCAAGTCTATAAGCTCATTGTAGTTGAGCTTGCCTAGCAGCCGCATTGAGTGAACAGTCCATGTGCTTGACCTCTTCTTGGTTTCTTTTACTCTCAGAATCAAGATAGTCTCTCTCTTTCTCTCACAAAATCTCTAAGACACACAAACTTATCTCTCTCACACGAAAGAGCCTCTTCCTCACAATGAATATCTCACTTCTCTCTCTCAATGAAGAAATAGTAATGGAATGAACACACACAATACTCTCTCACACTTAATGGAAATCCTCAAAGAAATTAAGGGAATTCTCTCTACGAAAGTGAAGGGAAGGATCTCACGATCACTCAAGAGAACTCACAAACTTTGAATTACTCTCGCATTCTCAATGATTGTAATGCCTCAGCGAAAGGCAAGGATTCTCTGATACCATGACAAAATATGAAGAGGGGAGAGGAGAAGAGAAGAGATGAGAAGAGAAGGCACAGCTAGAGAGCACACCACAAATGACTAACTATAGACTAGATTTAGTTGAAAATGTAGAATATATACAAACCCATCTAGGGTTAGGGTTAGGGTATCTAACCCTTTCCTTTATAGCACTCTATATGTGTTAGTTCTATGCACATGTAATCACATGATGTTGAGCGTGGTCTCTCAACAGAGGATTTAATGTTTTAGTTGATCACACAATTGATCTAGACATAGATATATGCCAAAGTGCATATACATCATTTTATTTATTTGATGAGAATGTAGAGGAATTTTTGAAAAGCGCGTGGTGTACAACTTCAGTCCAAGTTAGCTACTATTAGCAAAGTAAAAAGAGTGTTCTAATGCCAAAGGGCCATTGCATGATTGGGTGTAGCCATTTTTTATGAAGTTCAGGGAATACATTGCATATGGCTAACTTGGTTGATTTGAATTCATTTAACTTATGAATTTCTCAATGGAATTTGATAAACTTGGTGTCTAAACTAGTCTACACATTTTGAAGTTAAATCTAAGATTAGAAAATTATGCAATTGGCATCTTTAATGAGATCATTAAACTATTGTAAATGCTATAGTGCCTATGAAGCATGCAGCTTGGTGGACTATATAGCATATCCAAAAAAAATTAAAAACTTTATATAATTTTTCCACACATATATGGAAGCTCCTATTGTTTATTTGAAAGTGCACTACTTGATCTTCCCACAAACCAAAGGATGCAACCAATTGAGAACCTTTGATATGGTTGAGGGGTCTCCAATATTGTGCTGCAATTCTGTGCATACCTTTAAGGGCAACCTCAACTAATTTTTTCATTTGGTCAGAAAGGAGAACTTTTTGAAAAATTGTACCCAAACTTATGGAGCTAGTGCATGGTGGTGAAATTTGTAACTTAGTTCACACATAAATGGATTCAATAGAAAAACTAAATTCATACATGGGCAATGCTCTTTGAATAAATCCCACATTTTTTATCATTTTGCATTGGTTCCTTTTAGAGTCACTACCTTGCAATGATTCCCATAAGCTTGTCCAAGGTGGTTCCATTTATTAATGCACATCATCAAGCCCACTAGCGAGCCATTTCGCCTTTTGCTTTCTTCAGCCATTCTGGGCCTCTTTGCACTCGCTTCGAGGGAACATGTATAGCCGAAAACAACAAAACAAGGCTGTTAGTTTGTCCCAAAATTTGACAATTCCCTGTTGCATTCAAAATTTTCACTAAATTTACTTCTCCCACGATGTTAAATCCATTATGTGCTCATAGCACCATATCTCAACACAGTCCCACGTCTATACCATCCATTGCTAAAAGTCAAAGGTGCATTTCAAGATCATATCTCCTTTTGTCTCTAGTAGTGGGTGGCAACTATTCTTTTGACTACCTTTAGAAGAATTTGAGTTCCTTTTATGGCTCACACCCATTTTTCTAAAGAGTCACCTATAATCCCAAAAGTGGTATTCCGAATTCTCCTTAACTTTTTCCTACAAATAGGGTAAGTAAAATTTGAAGAGTGGTTTGCTTTGAACCAAGAGCTTCTAGGCTGAGTCTAATTCTCTATTACCACTTGATGTGTTGCCTTTATGTCGAGTCTCCTCCACATTATCGCCTTCTCTCCCATGTGAGAAATCTTCCTCCATTGAGAAGTCTTCTTCTAGTTTTCAACACCTTCTACAAAAGTCTCTAATGAAGAGGTATGCCCCTACTTTGCTGAGTGACACATAGTTGTTTTGAAGGCTACCTTCGAAAGCAACATTACCTAGTTGGATTTTATATCTCTGCTACTACCATCACATTCCTAAGAGGAAGCATTCTAGGAATATTTTTGTGCTAGAATACTTTCTGCATACTCTTAAAAGATCTAGGAATTCACTGCAAGCGATTCAACTATTTCTTATCTAATCTATCTGACTACTTTGCAAGACCTTGAACATTTCCCATGACACACTTTACACTATTTTAGAGTTTTTTGGTTAAGATTATATAGCTTATGTGAAGTTGACATGTGTGGACATCCCTTTTTATTGACCTTGTCCATAGTTTTACATTACATTTCTTTGATCTTCTCCATGCAAGGTGGCACTTGGTCAAATATTTACCTATATTTATTGACAACTATTGTGAGAGTAAATTTATTATAGCACTTTGTTATTATTGGGTACTACAAGGAGTTGTTGCCATATATTGGCTATGCGTTTCTATTCTTTTCACATGGGAAAATGAGGGTGTTTAGTGCTTCATTACTTATATATTTTTTAATTCTCCAAGATTTCCTACTTGTTGATTACTCTTTCTTTGTACACCTTGGGCTTCAATGGCTAGAGAAATATCCACTATGAGAAGTTTGATCCCAAGATCTTTCAAGCATAGAAAACACATGTTTTTCATGCTTGAAAGGGTTATTGCTATATGTTAATGGGAAGACACCCAATCCAAAGAGTTCAAATGATCAAGGGTGTATTGCCATATCTTAATGGGAAGACACCCACTCCAAAGAGTGCAAATGAATTTGAGGAAAATGATTGTTCTCAAGCTATATTTTTTCTTCACTAAGATAAAAGGCCTATCCTTAATTTTGATGAGCTCTCAATGGCAAAACAAAAATGGGATCAATAGGAGAAGTCACTACTCTAGTGATTTATTTGTTCTTAATATCATGACTTTATTTAAGTTTGTATTCTCATTTTTTAGTGGTAATCTTAGAAACAACATGCATATAGTTTCTCTACATTTGTAATAGCATGGCACCAAGGGGAGGTGTTGAGATATGGTGCCATGCGCACATGAATTAGAGGCTAAGGTATGGTATAGGAAAGAATCACAATAGCCACCGTAGGATGTGGACTACATGATATGGAGATGTGGATCAAGGATATCCACAAGGAGAGATGAGGATCGGGGGATCCCACAGATGTTGACTATTCAAAGGGCACTCTCTATATAAGAGGCCTATCATGTAATGTTGAGTAGGGAGAAATGCACTCAAGATTTTGTTTATGAGTCCAAGCTAATCTATCTTGGAACCTAATTGACTCGAGGTGGATGTCATGAGCAGTCTCTTCATTATGTCTCCACATAGGTTCCATCCACCTTAGAGCGCTCCATCGATGCTGAGGCACACATGTTTTCTCACTCCTGGTAACCACTAGTGGTCCAAGGTGCTCAAGTTGTAAGGCCCCCATATGAGGAGAAGCCATGTGTGAGCCTAGGACACTGGATGGATCCTGACTTGCATGTCAGATGAGGTCTATCAATGAGACCGTTGATGGTAGAAAGGTGATTGTGTGGGAGCCCCTTATTCTTGCTGGGGCCTAGAGGCCAGTTGGCCTTCCCAGTGGGGGTTCGGGAGCGAGATCCCCTGAGGCAACGATATAGGAAATATTCCTTGAATATTCCATGGATGACTAGTCGGTTCCATTGACTAGGTTGACAAGTCGGCTTCACCGACTAGGTTGATTGGTCGGTTCCACCGACTACATTGATCCGACTACTGCCGTCATAGCTATACAGAGGCGACCTCCCCAGTCCATTGCTCCATATCAGATCTTCCAGCCTAGTAGCTCTTCACCTAGTATCTGTCTAGATCGCCATGGAAGCTCCACTGTGGGAGTGCATGGGTGGACGGAGCCATCATCTGTACTACATCAGTATTGAAGGAAAATTTTGTTCATCTCCAGTTTGCTATGTACTCTCTATTCTTTGTTCAATTTTTGTTTCATTGCGCCATGTAATTTAACATGGTATCAAAGCCCAGGTGGCTCTAAGGATCAAAGAATAGAAGAGAGGCGAGGTCTTCAACAGCATACGGAGTGATGGCAATAGGAAGCGGCTCAACAGGAAGCGGCTCAAGTTCAGCACAGCTATGCTGCTGCACCAACAATCCAGGCATTGAGGATTTGCCCACCAGCCTTCACTGAAGGCAAGCCACATGGTATGAACTACACTTTGTCGAAGTTTAAAATTACTTCTATTCTGGATTCATATGAGCTTCTGGAGACAGTACTGGGGATTGACCCAGAACCACAAGGAACCCTCGACCCATCATTTGTACTACATCAGTATTGAAGGAAAATTTTGTTCATCTTTAGTTTGCTGTGTATCTCTATTCTTTGTTCAGTTTCTGTTCTACTGCACCGTGTAATTTAACATAAGAGACATGGTATTAATTGAACAACATGCTACATAAGTAGAGTAGTGTATCAATTAAAGAAGAAGACTCTTTGAACTTGCTTAACCTCTTGTATATATGACATGCTTTAGATAAGCATGCCACTTCCTCTGTATGCTTTGCAACTTGGCCATCCTCACACAATGACCAATACAAGGCTGCAACCCTTACTCAATTGATTTGTACATGGATTATTTGGGCTTCCTTTAAACATGCTTTTTGCTTCTCTTTACCTCCAACTCATGAGGATAGAAACATCTCCTCCTTTGGCAGTGAGGACATTGCTCTCAACGATGGTGGATGTATGAGAAAAGGATGATCTCACCTCTTGCCTTATATGAGGGTCAAGGGCAATGCCTTACTCTCTGGTGCTCTTCTTCAGTCTATTGATTGCGACCTCCACCACCAAGAAGATAATCACGTGTCTACTTGTCGCCTTTATCATCGTCTTCATCAACCAATCCTCCTCCTCTGGTGAATTATCTGATCCTCCTCATTGTCCTGGCTGTGAGGCTGGAGAGAGCACTTGAAGGTGTTGGCTGTGTGGAAGGCCATTGAAGGTAGTTGAAGGTTCGAAGCTTTGGGCTAAGGCTTTGAGGCACTATAGGAGTATACGTGTTGGCTGTAAGGGCTGGGTTCAGATGCTAGCCTGTGGCTCTAGACGGAGGCTTTAGATGGAGCTTCTCATTTGCAACAACTGGCGGTGACACCTGATCGATGGCCAACATAAGAGGCATCTTTCCATCGTTGTTCCATTTTCCCAACAATTCACTGATCATCGACCTCTTCACTATTAGAAACTCTTGCCAGACATTGTTGTCATGCCCAAGATGTAAGGTAGTGTTGCCTTGTCCATCTTTAATATCTAGCTTCACTCCTTCCCGTCCCAATAAGAGTGCACAAGCCCCAACATCGTCTTTCCATGCTGCAAGCATCAGTGGTTTTTGACCATCTCATCACCCTTGAAAGTCATTGAAGCTGAGACTCAATCCAATGAGTTCTGTATAGGGCTCTAGCTGCTCTTTCTCCCCAACAGCAGTAGTCTCCAGCTTCTATGTTGCTGTCTATAGCTTGGCGGCTACTGCTGTTTAGCCAGGTGGCCATATGCTGTGTAGAAGGGCTAGACTTAGATCTAGCGAGGTCGATGAAACTATGGAGTGTGACACTCATTGATAGATAGATAGGCTGTAGATATTTTCCTTGGAGCTTGCATAAACTGACTTACCAACCCAATAGCATAGCTCAAATCTGGCCTGGTAATAGTCATGTAAATCAAACTTCCTACTATGCGTCTGTACATAGTAGGGTCTTCCATAAGCTCACCTGCATCTGCGCTCAGCTTCACATTCTGCTCCAAAGGAACTGAAATAGGCTTACAGCCTGTCATCCCATATTTGGACAGCATGTCTAGTCCATACTGCCTCTGCAAGAGCTGTATCCCACTTGGTGATCTAATCACCTCAATGCCCAAGAAATAACGCAGCTCTCCCAAATCCTTCATCTCAAACTTCTGCCTCAATAGCATTTTCACATGAAGGATATCTTCATCACTATCACCTGTGATGATCAAATCATCAACATAAATGACAAGCAGCATAATTCCTTTCTCTGTTTTTCTCACATAGAGTGAGAAATCTGCCTTGGAAATCTGAAAGCCAATAGTGACAAGATACTGTCCTATCTTGTCAGACCATGCTCTAGGTGCTTGCTTCAAGCCATACAAGGCTTTCTTCAACCTGCAAACAAACTCAGGATGAATAGGATGAACATGACCTGCTGGCTGCTCCATAAAGACCTCTTCTTGCAAATCACCATGCAAGAAGGCATTCTTTACATCCATCTGATGTAAAGACCATCCCTTTGATGCAGCCATAGCAATGGCTGCGCTTACGGTTGCCATCCTTGCAACCGGGCTGAAAGTTTCTTCATAATCAATGCCATATGTCTGTGCATACCCCTTGACAACTAATCTTGCCTTGTATCTATTCACAGAACCATCTACATTATGCTTGATCTTATAAACCCACTTACATCCAATTGCATTCTTGTCTTTAGGCAAAGGCACCAATTCCCATGTAGCATTTGCATCCAAGGCATCCATTTCTTCATCCATGGCTTTCTCCCATTTTTCATTTCCCATGGCTTGCTCAAAAGAAGGAGAAAAGAAGTGGGTTCTGGTTCCTGTATCACTTTGACCATATAGGCATAATGAATGGCTGTAAATCCATCATATTTCAGCCTATCCACAGGATACCTAACCCTGGTAGACCTGCGCAAAATAGGCTCACTTCCAGGTGCTCTCAAAACATCCCTAGTCTTCCTTACTCCAGGTGTAACAACAGAAGGAATACCCAACTCATCATCAATGCTCTGTTCTGAGCCACTGGATTCGAGTACTCACTGCCTTCCCCCCCTCCATATTGAAACGCTGCAATACTTTTGTAACATACTCCTTCTGTGAAAGCCAAAGGAGTTTCCTACTCTGATCATGCGTAATGCGCATACCAAGAATATGACCTGCAAGTCCCAAATCCTTCATATCAAAGGCCTCATGCAACTTGGCCTTTAATGCATCTAGCTCATAAGTATTCTTGCTAGCCAATAGCATATCATCCACATATACTGCCAAGAGTATGAGGCTATTATCCTTAGCCCTTTTAGTGTAGACACAGTGATCAATTTCACTCCTTCTAAAGCTCTGGGACTGAATGAAAGCATCAAACTTCTGATACCATTCTCTAGGCGCTTGCTTAAGACCATAGAGACTCTTCTTCAGCTTGCAAACTAAATGCTCGTTGCCCTTTTCTTCACAGGCTTCCAGTTGCACCATGTAAATTTCCTCATGCAGTTCCCCATGCAAGAAAGCTGTCTTGACATCCATCCGCATAAGCTCCATATTTTCTACTGCCACTAGTCCAAGCATGCATCTAAGTGTGGTCATCTTCACAACTGGAGAGAATATCTCATCAAAGTCCACACCCTTCTCTTGCTTGAACCCTTTAGCGACCAAATGGGCCTTGTACCTAGGCACATCATCACCTGTGACCATCTTGTAGACCCATTTACATGGCAATGCTTTCTTTCCATGTGGCAAAGAAACCAAGTCCCAAGTCTTATTCTTCATAAGTGAACTCATCTCTGATTGCATAGCATACTCCCACTTGCATTGATCCTCATGCATCATAGCCTCTCTGTAGCAAGAAGGCTCTCCGCAATCAGTAAGCATCACATAGTCTACCCCTGGAACAAACCTATCAGGTGGCCTAGACACTCTAGATGATCTTCTCAAGGGCATTTCAGCTTGCTGTCCCACCTGCATATCAGCCACATTTGACTCATCATTTCCACCAATAGATGATCCGTCATCTACCCTTGATTGTATACCTGTGGGAGTACTTGGTGGTACCATTTCTTGCACATTTGGTGCATGGACAGCTTGTTGTCTATCAACATATGCAGGTGGATTCACATCCTAGAAAGTGATTCTCCTCATTTCCACATCCGTCATGGGTGCCTTATGCATCTTCTTCTCATCGAAGACTACATCATGGCTGCGTATGATCTTCTTTGCTTCTGGATCCCAGAGACGATAGCCCATCTCTCCACTTTCACCATAACCTAGAAAGATGCATTTCCTAGACTTAGGATCTAGCTTCTTTCGAAGCTCTTTTGGCACATTTGCATATGCCTCACACCCAAATATACACAAATGAGAGTAAGAGGTCATTGTCACTATCATGTGTGACTGCATTGATCTCCTCGATCTTCACTTTTCCTTTGTCCTCCCTTGGACTCTCTTCCTTCTGATTTGCACCCCAATTTGCATTCTTTTTCTTATCCTTTTGCTCTGTTTTCAGCTTGTAGCAATCCTTTTTCATATGGCCCTTCTTGCCATAGTGGTAACACTCAATGTTCCGTGGAAGAGGATGCCATGATGCAAATGAAGCAAAATTCCCTAATGCTCGTGCCTGCAAGAGAGAATCACACCAAATACCAGGTGCATCCAAATGTGTATGCCACAATAGAGTGAAATATCACCAAAACTCAAAGCCTCCTCAAAGCTCAAAGCATCAAAAGATACAGCTGACTCATGTGCATGTGCTATGCATCCATATGAGCAAATCTGGCCCAAAAGAAAATGCCAAGTACAATGGCAATCCAAAATGCCAATAAGTGCCAAATGCCTCAAGCATAAACACCATCCATGGGCATATGCATTATTAATATCTCATCGAAGAGAGCATAACACTATCAGTGTATCACCTGCAATGTGTCAAAACTATCCCTCAGCATAAAATAGCATCCATGTGCAAAGCGTCCATAAAAAATAGCATCCCACAAGGCAATCTGGGCATATCCGCGCATCCAATAAGGATCGCAATGTATCCAAATGGCCTATAAATCATCCACTACAACCCAATGCACACCACGAATGAGTGCACACGGCTCAAACTGCAATCAGAGTGATCTGCATAAGGTATGCTCAAGAAATCATGGTCCCACGGCAATGACCGCTACTGAAAATAGAACCTGAGATGCCTCAAAATATGGGCGCCATTGCATAATCGGACTCAGCAAGACAATATACAAATATCTCTCTTCTACTGGAACTCCAAAATCCCAACTGATGAGTGAGAAATGGGAGTCAACACTTATCCATTGCCATGTGGCATAAATCTAAGGTTTCAAAACCTTAGAATGAAAAATGCATAACAAAGAGATGAAATCCAATACATGGAGATCTATAACTCTGAAAATACTCCACCGAATGGTGCAAGAACTGACAAGTAGGGGCTTTTAGGCGTTTAGAACACAATGAGATAAACGGTTTTGGAAACCGTGGTCTCAATCACTGGGTCCAACACACGGACTGAAAAACGTTTTTGGAAATAGAACTATTTGTAAACTCCACCAAAGTGTGAATGATGAGCAACATAGAAGTTTTAGGACCTCCTGAGTCCATCGGAACTAACAGATCTGCAAATGGTTGCTCTAAACTTGAGTTCCAACACTTGGACAGAAAAACGTAGAAACTGACACAATGAGTCAGAAATCCAATGAAATGATCCCAAATTCAAGAATGAAGTTGTTTCCAAGCTTTCGAAGTGAAGTGGACACCAAAAGCAGGCAATAGTTGCCTCTACAAGTCAATACAGAGTCTTTGTCGTCAAACAGAATAGGAAAAGCTTAAAAAATGACTTTTTCTTTGAAAACACTTAATAGGCTCTCAAAACCACTTCGCAAAACCAAAGTGACTTTCCAAAGGTTCCTTCAAGGTCTTTGCGCACTCGGATGCAAGTAAAAGCTTCCCACAGAGCTTCTCCTTCCTCCCATAGAGCTACTGAGCTTCTAGGCATTCACACACGCTCAGCTAGATCACCCGGGCTCTGATACCAGTTGAGAGTGCTCTCAACGGAAGCAAGAACGGAAGAGGGAGAGAGAGAAACAAAGAGCCACACAAGTTTTTGGTGGGTGTAGAACACCCTAATCTTCTTTTTCATTCATTTATGTATGTGTTTGAGTATTGTACATAACCGGGGTAAAGGCACAGTGACCTTTAACCCCCACAATAGTCATCTCCTAATCGGCCATCTTTCTCAAAGATACGTTGATCTACCACCTTCTTTGGAGCCTTCTAACTATTGCGAGTTGGTTTAGCAGCCATACGATGCTCCATCTCTTGGCTTTAGTAAGCTGGCCTTCCTTGTTTTACATTTGGAATCTATAGCATGACATCTATTACACATGGAAAATTAGACGCATGCCAATACAATGAGCTAGAATGCCATGTTTGTATGATGATCAACCAAAGGCTATTTAGAGAAGCATGGACAACTAGGAGGAGCTTTGGCGTTGACCTGCAATAAGGGAGGCATCATCACATAAACTTGGGTGCTAACGAGCTAATCAACAATAGTTGAAGACCCTGGTGATAGCGAGAACTAAGAAGATGGGAGGAAGACGATGCATGAGTGTGGAAATCAAACCCCTCTATTATATACTGCTATGGTAATGTTACACTACTAGTAATGATTCAAGTTTGTGGAAGCAATAGCCTTATACACCTCTCGATCGGCTCTATTTTAACGGTTCTTTTGACTTGAGCAGTTGCATTTCATGATCATATACAAGCAACTACATAACATGATCACATCATTAATTTCCCACTTGACATTACATGTCATCAAGGTATGTGAGTTACCACAATCCATGGGAAATAATGTTTTCTCTAAGGCATAGGGAATTTGTGTTTTTCTAATGCTCCCAGGGTAAGACAAAACACATGTTTCACACATGACCAATCCATGTCGTATCCAATTTGAACCCTTGATAGAGGAGGCTTATCATTGTAAACATAAGATATATTCTTGTTAAGACTTTGAGAATGCCTATGTCTGCATGGGGAAAGGAAGATGAGCTTTATGCTCATGTAGATTTTGCATATTTTGTGGATCAAGCCTATCCATAAATGAGGGATAAGAACTCTAGCACATACAATTACAAAACTGTAAGGTTATCTTGGTAATGTCCAAGATGCATGGAGAAAAATTGAAGATCCTTTTAAATAAGCAAAGGGAAAATTTGATTTTTGCAAATTTCATTGTAGACTTTGGACACACACATCTATGCATATGGAAACATAAAAAGTACTAGAGCATAAATGCTTTGAGAGCCATTATTGGAGCAACAACAAGAGATGGAAGATTATGGTCCATGGCAAGTGAGAGATAGATCTATTTGTGAAGAAGAAGCCACACATGAGATAACTAACCTAACTAATACGTTTTGACATTGTAGAACTTTCCTTGTAAAAGCTTGCAAATGTGGAATTTCTTGTTCTTTTCATTGAGTCTTGAAAATAATGGATAGAATTTTACTAAAGAACAATAATGCTAACATGTTAGAAACATGAGATGGATGCTTTTTTATTTCCTTGACATGTGCACACATACGCCACTTTGACAATTTGGGCATGGAGTGACATGCTTATAGAGTACCATGTGATACCAAGCGTCATCATGGATGATTGTGCCAAACAATACATCATTGCTACATTGTATGTCTCCATGAAATTCAATTTGCAAACAAAATCGAGGATGTGGATGGAGCCAAGTGAGTCGTGGAAGTAACTAGTTATATGGCATCCAAGGTATGAAAAAGTTAAGAGGGATGGGGTAAGTAGACAAGTGAGTCATGTGAAGTAACAGGACAAGTGAGAGTCAAGGTATGAAAAATCGCATATGTGGTTCCCAATATCGGGGGGTGGGTGCAAGGCTGAGTGAATTGATTGATGGGGGCCAAATTCTATGATTGCATTTTTATTACAATCGGGGCGGGTGCAAGGATGAATGGAGCCAAATTCTATGATTGCATTTTTATTACTATCGGGGGGCGGGTGCAAGGATGAATGGAACTAACTGATGCAAGCCATATATTATTATTATAAGAAAGCATTTTTGGAGTCCCAGTGGTAATCTGAGACCACTCCACCTCACGTTTCTGGGTGCTAAGGATATGAAAAGGGGGAGGGGAAGGGGGGAAGAGAATATTCCTCGGAATATGGGGTGGATTGCTCACCTCTAACCACTGACACGTGTTACGGGGAGAGGGGGACACGTGGAAAGCCGAGGCACTGATTAATGAACAAAGAAAAGAATGCGAACTTTTTGGGAACTTTTGTAGAAAGAAGGTGAAGAGTTAAAAAGTTCATCGTCTTCGTTTTTGTGAAGGATACTTTTGCTGTATAGATTTCCGCCATAGCCACCGAGCTCTCAAAGCTTTTGCTCTTCCCCCTCAAGTTCTCAACCCTATTTTGCCTTCTCCTCCAATGGCTACCCCCGCCATCGCCCCTTCCGTCGACACCATCTCCCTTATCCGCCTCGAGCTCGCCACCCTCGACCAAATCAGGTACTTTCCTCCCCTTCCTTCGCTTCATTCTTCTTCCTTCTTCATTTAGCCTGCTTACCCATCCACGTTTCTCAAAATTACCCGTCCACTTTTCTCGGGCTGTAGCTCCCTTCTCAGAGCCTCAGTCCATCGTGCCATATTTTATTGCTCCCTCGAGAGATCTATCAGATCCAGACGCACTTGTGATGCTTTTCTTTTCTCCTCTTCCTCGAATTTTAACTCGATCTGCCTTCTGATTGTCTTACTTGTGTACAGTGACAATGAGAAGACCGGATTCGTTAAACTTGTCAGTCGATATCTCACGTGAGTCCGCCAATGCCTTTTACGTCATTTGGATTGCTTCATTTTAAGCAGGCAACCTCTTTTGGCGGAATTCTGATGCTTCGGTTATGGTAAATAGTGGAAATGCAGAGCAGATCCAGTGGGAGAAGATCCAGCCTCCCACTAATGAAGTCGTTGTTCCTTACGATGATTTAGCTCCCCTCTCCGACGGTCAGTCTATACAGTAGAATAATCTCCTTTTCGCGAGTGGGGTGAAAGCACACTAAAGCAATGCAAATCGTTTAATCCCCTTATTTCTAGTAATGGAGAATGACGGCCTGATCACCAAACTTCTTTTCTCCACATTCAGGAGAAACAAAGGCTCTTCTTGACAAGTTGGCTGTTCTGAAACTTAATGGAGGACTTGGAACGACAATGGGTTGCACTGGGCCCAAGTAAGGTTGCGTTGGGCACAAGGATCCATGTTGAAATTCTGGTTAGGAAAAAATGCTTTTGCAAGGCAATGCTTGACTTTCTTCTTCTTGCAGATCAGTCATTGAAGTAAGAAACGGAGAAACTTTTCTAGATTTGATTGTAAAGCAGATCGAGGTGGGTTTGTCTCGAATTTTTTAGTATCAGTTTTGAAAGTTTTCTGGCTATGGGACGATCTTTGTAAGACGGGGATTGCTTTTGTCATTGGAATTGACATACGTAACAGTAAATCAGTTGGTAAGCTTGCGTTAAATTGGATCTAAGCTGCTCGTCGTTTTGTACCAAATGCAGAGTTTAAACAGCAGATTTCATTCTAGCGTGCCCTTGGTGCTTATGAATTCTTTCAATACACACGATGACACCCTGGAGGTAGTGACCTCTCATTTTTTGCCGTGCTTAGTCACCTGTGGCTTACCAGGAGCTGGCTAGGTATTTCTTTTCAACCTTGGAGTAAAGGCAGATTATCACTTTTGGCTTTTCTGTGCAGATCATTAAAAAATACGAAGGTTCTGAGTTGCAAGTGAAAATATTTAATCAGGTACACTGTAATTCGCTTCTTTTGTAATATTGCCTCCTATTTTCCGGTGACATTTTTTCAAGGCTACAGAAATATGCTAAATAGGGTTGAGCGACTGTTGCTAAATGCAGAGCCAATATCCTCGTATGGTTGCTGAAGACTTGATGCCATGGCCCAGCAAGGGTAAAACAGATAAAAGTGGCTGGTAAGGTACCTTTGCTGTATAAGTAACATTCCAATTATATGCAAAACTTTGTGCCTTGTTGGTCCCCAGTGCACTGGTTCTTCTTAGTGGAAAGGCATGGCAACGTGCATGGCAAGGCCATGTGGCGATCAGTAGGCCATCCAGTGGCTTATCAGCCATTGATGATGCGCAAGGCTAGAGGGTCATTCTGAGTCTCTTCAGCCTGTATTAAAGGCCTCCCCTCTGATGAGTTTCCTTTAGTTTTGATGGGGGACTATTTAGCATGCAGATGCATATCCTTTTCTATTTTTGTCAGCTATTATTTCCTGTGTGCTTCCTGCGTGCTGGGCTTGTGTAGCAGTTGCCCTGAACTTGTAGTATTGCAGATTGTTTTGTTGTTCAACTTACGTCCTTGAAGCTTTCTCTAAACGTTTGCACACGTTTTGACTGCCCTCTTTTTGGAAGAACTTGATGAACTTGGGAGTGTGATATGATGGCATTGATTTAGTGTGGAGATAGGGGGACATATTGAACTGGAGAAGACGAAGGGTGCTCAGTTTTGATATAGGCAATAGCTTTCGTACTCCCCCCCTCCTTCTCTTTTATCTTTGTCTATATGCATACGCTTATGTGTGTGTGTGTTTTCGTCAGATGGACTACACAGTTTCCTTGTCTTACAATGAAATTTTCTGATCTTGTATTTGCTGGTCTCCACTTTGGGGACCGCCTCCTGTAATATAAAAATACATGGATTTTGCCAAAAAAAAAAAAGTGTGTGTGTGCGCGCGTGTGTGTATGTGCTTCCAAGCAATTCCCTCTGTTTGCAGAGCATTCATTGGAGCTGAGTGTTTGATCCCCCTTTGGCCCGACTTCAGCCCCGAAAGGCATATTTCCTGCATTGTTTGGGTGTTTCCACAGTGCAGGATGAGGTAGATGATCGGGGCTGCACTCTTTCTTCTCCTTGGGTTAGGAGATAGTACTGTTTGGGCTTGCATCACAGATCTATTTGGCGTACTCTCATCACTATGTTGCAACCATTTCCTCCCACTCTTTGTTGGATTGGCAGTTTGATCGGGCCTCTCCGGACACCCCTTTTTCCTTTGCAAATCTCCTTGCTAAGAAAGCTTATCATTTTTTGCTTCCACAGCCCTAGATCCAGCTGGCAGCATGGGAATCTCTTTAGGCATCTTCAAAAGCCCCTTGGTGGAAGGCTTGTCTTAGATGCATTTGGAGCAGTAAGCTTCCTCTCAAACGGCGAGTGTTCTTGTGGTGCTGTTTGTTAGAGGCCCTATGGGTGGGATCTTTATTGGCTGCCAGGTGTATTGCTTCTTCGGTCTATCCCACTTGTTCACATCCAAGGGACAGCGTTTTACATCTCTTCTGGACCTGTCCTACTGCTTGAGACTTTCTTTCCAAGCTGAGGACAGATCTTCATGCTCGTTTTCCTGGGATTACTTTTGGCAGACAGTTCTGGTTGTTTGGTTGATATGCCTCTCAACCAGATTTTGATCAATTCTTTCCTTGCTGTGGCTTTTGGGCTTTTTGGTCATTTTGTCTTTCCTCTAACTTTTGACTGTACAGCATTGCTTCGTTGATTTTTTCCATTTCTTTCGTTCCTTCTTGTATTGATCTCTTCAAGATGTGCATTCTCTTGGTGATCTTCCTTGGCCTAGCTGGAACTCTTCTATCAGTGTTTCTAGTTTATACGTATTAGCTGTTCCACTTTGGGACAGCTATGAATTCTTAATGAAATAGTTTTCTTACCAAAAAAAGAGGTGTGTATGTGTGTATTGAGAGAGAGAGAGAGAGAGAGAGAGAGAGAGAGAGAAGAAAGAAAGATGTATTAACGTCAAGAGGTGTGTATGTGTGTATGTGTATTGAGAGAGAGAGAGAGAGAGAGAGAGAGAGAGTTCCTTCTTGCATTGATCTCTCCAAGATGCGCATTCTCTTGGTGATCTTCCTTGGCCTAGCTGGAACTCTTCTATCAGTGTTTCTAGTTTATACGTATTAGCTGTTCCACTTTGGGACAGCTATGAATTCTTAATGAAATAGTTTTCTTACCAAAAAAAGAGGTGTGTATGTGTGTATTGAGAGAGAGAGAGAGAGAGAGAGAGAAGAAAGAAAGATGTATTAGCGTCAAGAGGTGTGTATGTGTGTATGTGTATTGAGAGAGAGAGAGAGAGAGAGAGAGAGAGAGTGGATGAGTCGTAAGAGTGGGCCAAACCCGTGTCCCTCCTGAAAAAGGCAATGGTAGCACCCTTGGATCTCGTAGTAGGTGGGACATGTACAAAGAAAGTGCTCCTGGGTCTCCACCTGACCCATCGTGCATAGCATACAAGTGCGCTGCTCTTTGGGTATGCCTGCAGCTTTCCGTGCCTCAATCCTCAGCTGATGGGAGGAGACTCGCATCTGTCCAATGGCGATCCTCAGTGCATGTGAGACTCCTCTGTCCTCAAGATACTGGGGTTTGATGATGAGGCCATCCTTTGATACTCTCAAGAAATGGTCATAGTAGAGCTGGGTCTTGGTGGGGAAATCCTGGTCCCCCCCCAAGTCCAAAGCGTGTGAAGTTGGAGGAGGTCTAACCGTATGATGCGGTTAATCTCATTTCGCGGAATCCGGGGGGTGCATCCATGCTATACTGAAAAGGAGGGAGCCTGTCCATGTGAATGCCATGATTGGTGAACCAAGCAGAGATGCGTGCATACCATGCTGTATCAAACCCACTCTCTGCCAGTCGGATAGAGGATTCCAATGCCAGTCTCGGTAGCCTCTCACGAGATAGATCCCAGACTCTATGGAGGAAGGTCACTGTTTGAAAGGTGGCATCGATCTGAAGAGGGGTCATAGCAAACTCTGCCTGTGTTATCTGATGGGGGATTGAGGGCTTACTACGAATCATCCTGGATCCCATGATTATCTGTAGCCGATCAAATCTCTTCCACTCTGCTGCTGAAATATCACACCCCCAGAACGGTGCTGCATACATGGCAGTTGGTCTCACTAGGGTGTCAAAAAGCCAGCACTTCGTCAGTGGGTCCTGGAAGTGTGCCTGGAAACACTGTCGCTCTAATGGGCTAGAGCACCATATCCTCGTGTGAGGCGTGCTCGGGCTGCATGGATCATCGTGAAAGCTGGCCCAGTGAAAACTGCACCCAAGTATGTGTAGGACTGCACAATCTCTATTGGCTGTAGCCGATCAAATCTCTTCCACTCTGCTGCTGAAATATCACACCCCCAGAACGGTGCTGCATACATGGCAGTTGGTCTCACTAGGGTGTCGAAAAGCCAGCACTTCGTCGGTGGGTCCTGGAAGTGCGCCTGGAAACACTGTCGCTCTAAATGGGCTAGAGCACCATATCCTCGTGTGAGGCGTGCTCGGGCTGCATGGATCATCGTGAAAGCTGGCCCAGTGATTACTGCACCCAAGTATGTGTAGGACTGCACAATCTCTATTGGCTGGCCTCGGGGAGAGAGAGAGAGAGAGAGAGAGAGAGAGAGAGAGAGAGAGATTAACGTTCACGGGATGCCTCGCTCGTTGGCCTTTGGGACAAAGTACGCAGAAAATCGTAAACTCATACAAGCCTCAGAGGGCTGAAGCAAAGGGCATGCTAGGACCCTTGCTGAGTACTAATCTATGCTAACAACGTCATAATCATAGAAACAGTCAACTGCAACTGCAAAAACTGAAAAACTGAATCATGAACAAACTGAAAAACAAGTCAATCTCGGCGCCGGGACTCGGAAACAGAATCAGAAACTGAAGCCTGGTACAGTGATGGCTCTCTGGTGGGCTGCGAAGATGTCTTGTATCTGTGTCTGTCGAGCCGTCTCGCGCTACGGTGGGGGACGCGGTCTCCTCGCTCTCTGGACTCTCGGGGCTATGTCTAGAGTGGGTGTGTGGATTTGTATGTGTGAGAGCATATTTTTACACTATGGTCTACACTCACTGTTGGGCGCTGATGATGTCAGTGGGGATGTCATAGTAGCTAGTCCCTGCTATGCATGATGGAGTTTATGGTTTTCAATCTTATGACTATCATGAGATTGAAACTGCACTATGTTGTGTTTTTAGAGGATGTGTTTGGGAATGTTCCTGGATTCATCAAGGTATATGTCCAGAGTGACGCCTCGTCTCTGTCGGCCCCCCCTGAGGAAAGTTGTGATAGGTCGGACCTCAATAGAGTGTACTCTGGGGACTCTCTATCTTGCATGTGGTCTCTGCGCCCCTCTCTCGGTGTTACCGTGCCAGCTGCTCATCCAGACTGCTCTCATGTTGGCTAGCTCCTCCACTCCACTGTGTTCGAGGGCTGACTCATTTATAGAAGTATGTGATGTGTCGCTATGCCCGGTCATCCTCTATGTCCTGTGGTGGTCTGGCCATCCCCTCCTACTCTCTGATCTGTCGCAGAAGTCCCCCCCTGTGCCGACGCATCTCCATCAGATAAAGCTCGATACAGACCTGGTCACGGAAATGGATCAGTCGTGACAAAGGGCCGAAGCCACTCCCCTCCAGGTAGAAACATTGGTAGTGTCCATGGATCTCGTAGTAGGCTGGGCAAACACAAAGAAAATGCTCCTCTGTCTCAAACGCCCCCAGCGTACATAGCATGCAGACCTGCTGCTCTCTGGGTATACCTGCTGCTCTCCCTACCTCGATCCTCAGCTGATGGGACGAAACCCACATTTGACCAATGGCAATCCTCAGTGCAAGGGAGACTCCTCTGTCCTCGAGATACTGGGGTCTAATGATGAATCCCTCGTTTGATACTCTCAAGAAGTGGTCGTGATAAAGCTAGGTCTTGGTGCATATTTATGTATACGTATGAACGCTTATGTGCATCTCTCTCTCTCTCCCTCTTCCCCCTCTCTCTCCCTATATACAAACATGGTAGCGAGTGCTTGCTATGCATGATGGAGTTTATGGTTTTCAACCTTGTGACTGTCATGAGATTGAAACTGCGCTAGTTATGTTGTTTTCAGAGTATCAGTTTAGCAAAGTTCAGTTTTCAGAGTATCAGTTTAGCAAAGTTCTGAGATTCAAAATATATGTGTGTGACATTAAGCATAGCCGCAGCCAGAAGTCCCAAGTCATATGGACCCACCAATAGTGAGGTCCTGAGATTGATGGAGTCAGTAACAGAGGCACACCGAGTTGGCATAGAGCAACGCGGCAGAAAGTCATGGAGTGATCCCACATATAGTCATTGCAATAACTTCTTGGCAAAATTCTCGACGGTGTCACCCTTCTCAGCATCACCAGTGGTATGAATTTAGGTGATACTTCTGGTGTGGAGAATACACTAAGCTTGATGGGGGAGGGTACTTAATGACTTAGGAAGCTGTCATCGATTGAAAGGAGGCATGGTCATGTGGGTGAGAAATATAGGAGTCCAGGAGTAGTTGTTGCACAGTGGTTGTGGATGAGTGTTGCTAAGTCAGTAGCATTTGTATGGATTGCAATGTGGTTTCATGAGCAAAGGTCAAGATAGGATAGATGAATGTGTGGAGAGAAGACAAAGGAATGGGTGGAGATAGATGGTACGTGGAGATAGGATAGATGGGTGTGTGGAGAGAAGACAAAGGAATGGCTGTGTCGAGTGCTGCAGTGCTGCTTGTACTGCATCTGCAAATGAATGAGCAGTATTTTACTCTTTGAATTCAGTCTACCCCACTGGTAATGCATGCGCTGTGCACTCATGTATGAATTTGCATTCACTCATTGTTCTGTCTTCCATATGAAGGAGCATTCTTCATAAGGGTTTGTGAGCATGGCAAACCCATCCTACAATGAACAATCGCTTCCATTAGGCTAGTTATACTTCCCAAAGCGTGAGCTACTTGAATGCATCTTAGAGTGAAACAAAACATACTCTTGAGTGCAATTTCTAGCCAACAAATACATACACACATACAAATGGATGTATGTATATACATTACACACACACACACACACCCCTTCATACATGTGCGTGCGTGCGTGTGTGACATGGATTTCACCAAAAAAGAAAGTGTGTGGGTGTGTGTGTGCGTGTCCAACCCCCCTGCCCGCCCCCACCCCCACCCCCTGCGTGCGCTTGCGCGCGGAGACACACACACACACACACACACACACACACACACACACATAGAGGTCAGCCTCGAGAAATTTTGTTGCTGATTATTTTACTGCCCCTAAACCACAATATCAATTTTGCATCGTTTGACTTTTTTGATGTGTGCTGCTAATGATCAGTTCGATTCTCAATCTTTTGCTTTATTGTATTGCTTTCCCGTGGGAATATTGGTGATGCCAGTGGACTTGCCTTACTTGCTCCTTCTGTAATTGACTACCGGCATATGCCGTGAAGTGTACACTCTAAGGAACACACAACCTGAGGCTCCTTTTAGCATCGCAGATTACAATTACTAATTAGTACAATGTGAATGCATTTGTTTCTGAAGGTATCCCCCAGGCCATGGAGATGTTTTTGCTTCTTTAAAGAACAGTGGAATACTGGATGAATTGCTGGCAGAGGTATGCCTTTCCTGATAAAATTTGCTCTATTTAAGAGAGGGAGGATACCTTCCAAGGTTGATTGAAGCATGGAGAACCTGTGTATTTTGTATGCAGGGTAAAGAATATGTTTTTGTGGCCAATTCGGACAATTTAGGAGCAACTGTAGACCTAAGTATCCATCTACAATTTTTTGATATAGCCGAACAGATAATATGATGTACTTAGATTATATTTCAAGTTCAAGATACTGCTGCTCATTGCGCTCAAAGATAAGTTTCAACCTTAATCACAGCTCAGAAATTTTGAGTCACCTCGTTAAAAACCAAAATGAATATTGCATGGAGGTAAGCCAGACTGCAGTCGTTTTTTTCTTCATTTGTATTAAATATCAGACTTCCATATGTGGTACGTTTTTCTTTAGGTCACTCCAAAAACCTTGGCTGATGTAAAAGGAGGGACTCTTATTTCCTATGAGGGCAGAGTCCAGGTATAACACTGGCTTAAAGTCCTTGAGCTTTGAGTAATTTCTTCACTTTCTTTTTCTTTGAACCAACACCTTGATTTTGCACGAGAGCTGTTTTCAAACTGAACAGTCATTTGAATCACCTGAAGGGCCATCATTTGTAATTTTTATTGCAGCTTCTGGAGATCGCCCAGGTCCCTGATGAACATGTGAGTTCGATTTCCTATTGAGGAATTATGAAGAATTGATTTTAGGTTACCTTGCTTTTTGGGATGGAGGGATCAGAAATGGTGGATATGTCAGTGAGCTAGCACGTTGAAATGGATGGGACAAATGCTTTTTTATCCCTTTTTGCTGCTTAATTTTGTCACCCCACACATGTGTTCCTGAGAAGACATTTCTACTTTCAGGTTGGCGAATTCAAGTCGATCGAAAAGTTCAAGATCTTCAATACCAATAATCTGTAATTAGTTTTTCTGACGCTTTGCTCTTTTGCTGGTTTATACAATAGTGTGCTATAGCATTTTGTTTGATTGAACAACAGAGTATATGCATATTTGTTTCTTTAAGATTATGAGGCACTGTAATACAGTAAAATAATACTTAAAGAAAAAAAGGGTGGGAAATAAAGTTCAGTGCTGCACTGCTGGTTTTGTTTTCAATGTTGGAATGGAATAACTTGGAAGACTCAAATGCATTATATTATGGATCAAGTGCGTGGAATTGCTGTCTTTCCTAGAAGCTGGAATAGTTAATTATGGATTAAGCTGGTAGAATTTGTCTTCCCCCTCGAAGCGCTAGGTACTGATTGAGCCACTCTTCGTGAAGCAGCTCTAGAGCTGTCACTTGTCATAACAGGAAGCCATGTGTGTACTAAGCTCCCAAAAGTTCAAGGGAAGGATTCTCATAGAGGGTTCAAGGCCCTTCTTATGTCTCATTTATCATTCATTTATGTAAATGGGACAGTAGCCCAGAATTTGTGGGCTCTGATACCAGGTTAGAGCAGCTGTAGAGCTGTCACTTGTCATCACATGAAGCACTGGTGATGGGGTCCGATATACTATCCCATAGCCGTGCACTGTCCATGAGCTAGTTCCCACAAGGTTAGAGCAGCTGTAGAGCTGTCACTTGTCATGACATGAAGCACTGGTGATCAGGTCCCATATACTGTCCCATAGCCATGCACTGCTCATGAGCTAGTTCCCACTAGGAATGCTCATAGGGGTTCAAGGTCCTTCTTATGTCTTCGTGATTTATGAATGATTTATCATTCATTTGTGTGTAGTTCCAATGTCCCATGTGTCGTACCCATACAGGTAGAGGTCTTACTGTCTTGTTTATGGTAATGCAAATGTTTATCTGAATGTGCACCACAGCCTCTTGTTTATGCCTTTCAAAAAGGTTTTCATGCAGGTAGGAAAGGTGGAACCACACTGATTAGGTTTCATTGCATTCTGATGGCATTTGATGGCATGTATGTGCAGCTGGGTAAACCTGAAAGCCATTAAACGGCTTGTTGAATCTGATGCTCTTCAAATGGAGATTATTCCCAATCCAAAGGTTCTGTCAAACATGGAATTCTTGGGCCTTCTCAATTTATGATGTGCGATGACTTCATTGCTTGGGTCCTCAGCTAACATCAATCTCTGTGCAGGAAGTAGATGGTGTGAAGGTTTTGCAGTTGGAAACAGCAGCAGGAGCAGCTATTAGGGTCTCTCTCTCTCTCTCTCTCTCTACTTTGTGCGCACGTGAGACTCGTATGTGCTGTGTATCCTTGCTCATGCACCCAGCCACTATATTCTACTATATTATCACTACACATGCATATAAGTTTCACCCATGTTGGATCTGTCACTCCCATTACTCCACTTCTTCTTTCCATGGTGTGTAGTATTAGTGTGCACTTAGGAGGATATACTGCCACTTCACACTTGTATATATACTCTTCTTAATTGCAACAAGTAGCATAACCCGTCTACGACGGGTTAGAAACCCACTCCGCGGGTCTCAAGGTTTGTATCCTAGGGTGCCTTTAATTTCAAGGAACAAAAGCTTAGCTTTTATTTACAAATCTCAAAATTGAATGCATTTAAAGGAAATTTCAAGTTGTATCTTTAGCATTACGTAATTTTTCTATTAACCACAATCATGCAAATTGACAATTGACTGTTCCCAGGGTCTGTAATAGGTTACACATATACGTGAGAACAAATCCCCCCGTGGGCCCCCCCGCCCTCTCTCTCTCTCTCCCTCTTCTGGAAGCTCCCCCCCTCCTATGCAAAGAGCCCTCCTGTTATAGTCCTTTTTCCGAGGAAATTAGTACCTTTTTTGCAAAGTAGTTTGTAGCAAAGTGTATTTTGTAGGCCACATGCAATGAGCACTCTCCATTCTGAACAGAGTTGCTTGTTCTACTTGCAGTTTTTTGACAAAGCAATTGGTGTTAATGTGCCACGGTCGCGTTTCCTCCCTGTCAAGGCAACATCAGACCTCTTACTCGTGCAGGTACTGAGTGTTTCTGGCACTTCCTCTTTGCCATGAGAGTAAATAATTCTTCATTCTTGTTCGAGTGTACACCCTGGTATCAAACAATGTGTAGTAAACGGCTTGCTCAGAACTGGCATTGTTTTGATTTCGCAGTGATTATATGCTTACTTCCTGTAGTCTTTTGTTTACTTACTCTAATCTTTTGTTGGAACACACGTCATGGTTTATTTGAAACTGATGCTCTTTGGCTTGTATGTGTATTTCGTTTTTGATATGTCCCAGTCTGATCTTTATACCGTGGAAGAGGGTTTAGTTATCCGAAATCCTGCCAGAAGTAAGCTGGAGAATCCAGCAGTTGAATTGAGCTCTGAATTTAAAAAGGTAATTAGTATGCCAATGCTGCACATCTTGTGCAATGTGTAATGTGCAATAAAAGTGATTTGACAGAAAATAACTAAACATTTTTGGAATTGAGTAGGTTGGAGACTTCCTCAAGCGATTCAAATCCATTCCAAGTATCCTGCATCTTGACAGTTTGAAGGTGTCTGGTGATGTTTGGTTTGGATCTGGCATTATTTTAAAGGTGGGCTACAAAACTCCCTTTGTTGTTTGTAAAATTGCATGCCTTAAATTTTGACAGTTTTGGAGAACCTGCAGGATTTTAGTTGAGGAAATGCAATATCACAAGTTTTGATTCCCTCTTTAAGCATGTTTCCTGAACCACCGAAACCTAATGTGACAGTTTGTTGTCTTGCCTCTTAGTATTAAGTTACGTTTATTTTTAATTAAATTCAAAACTGGTGGATTGAATTGTAGAGACCCTTGTCCAACAATCTCTACTATTTTTTAAGTCAGATACTCGTGTTTCAATACTAGTTTTCATTAGCCCTCTCTTTCTAGCCTTCATCTTGAGTGAGCCTACCCCTCATTTTTGGACTTGGCACAGAAACTCTGTACTACAATGGATGGTTGTTGAAGCTATTAGGAATGGTATTCTAGCTACATCTGCTGTGCTCAAAGTTGATGGTTTGTCATGTGTGGCTAGATCTCAAGTAATTCCTGTTTTGCATGCCATGATGAGTTTCAGAGGGTTCCTAAACTTTTAGGCAATAGAGTGGTTTGGGCTTGGTATCCCCTAGCTACAGCTCGCAAGGCAAGTTGGTTTGTTAAAAGATATTTGTAAGGTTGAATCATGTAGGATTTAGCTTCTGGAGTATAGAAAGATATTTGGCCAGATCACAGTAGCAATGAACTGATGAATCAAATAATCAGGATTCAGGAACGAAACATTGCGGACTTGTCATTTGAGTCCACAATGAGCATAGATAATTTAAGTCATGGATATGGCATCCGTGATCTGGCATTAACATTGGGTGTTAATAATGGAAAACATACATACTAGATTACAAAGAACAATAGAGTCCAAAGCTCCGTCAAAGCACAATTGCACATATTAGAGTATTGTCTAGATCTACACAGCTGATAAGGCTGTAATCTAGACTCTAGAGATTAGTGATGTATAACTAGTAATTATCAAGTTCTCTACTAGCTACTATAGATAGTATGTATTGTGCCATTAAGCACATGCACTTGTTAAAAGAGAGTGCTCATCATTCATAGTAGACACGTCTACTACAGCTTCCTTGTCCTCATTGTTTGAAATGGTAGGGTTGTTTGCATACTTGACTAGGCTCCCCAACTTGAAATCGTAGTAGGTGTTATCTGAAGGTATGACTTGACTAGGCTCCCCACAACGTGATTTTGGTGCAAGCTCTTGTGCGTGGTCCATGATAGTTGTGCATAGATATCATGCTCCTCCTTTGGGATCTTAGGTAGCCTGTTGATTTTATCTGTATCCATCTCGTTCGATTTAATATGCATAGCTAATAGGGGAATCTTAGGATGCTAGATTCAAATCATATGTTTCAACAAGCCAGCATTGCCTTGGCTGCCAGTCACAGTCGTCTCTGCTATGCTTGGATAGGGCGCATGTGTTCTGTTCTTTTTTATGGTGGCAGGTCAAAGGATTTGGTCAATCAACATCTTGGGACAGTCAGGTGTCATCTTGGAAGTTCAGAGCATCATGGCTGGTGTTCTTGCGATGGTTTTCGAGCTCTCTTGTTGCAATTTAGTAGCTGGTATATTTTGGACCCAGCAAAAGCTTATTTCTCACCAGGAAAGGGAGATAATGGACGCTAAGTTGAATTGGGATGAGATATGATCATACCAACCAAAGAAGCAAGTAAATTGTCCCTGGTGTGTTCGCCAGGCCAGATCTGGTTGCCAGTAGCAGATAGCTGGCAGACAATGTGGAGCATATTCCAGAGATCTCTGAGTCTGTTTCAAGTTCAGCATAAGGAATTGTCGGGGGCATCTAGACCTGTGGCCATGTACGTGGAGCAGCCTAAGGGCTGCAAAATACCACCACAACAATTCATGTACATGTAAGGCAAACCAACAACAAAGGTAGGCTGGCAGCAAAGGCCTCCAAGCAAGCCTATATATAGACAGGGTTGTCTCTGAACCACCAGTTTGGCCCAAGTCTGTTCAATCTGGGAGAGGTTGGTTGACCAACTGTCAATCAGTCTGTCTAGGTTTGGCCAGCAGGAAAATGTTCTAAGCCTATCCAAGAGCCACCCTCACTTCATGTACATCATCACTATCAGCAACTTCAGCAGCAATAATGCAATGGAAAAAATGCCTATGATGGTCTTTGACTACCTGTGCCTATTCTGAATACTGGATGCGGAAGCGTGGAATGCTTTCTGAGAGAGAGAGAGAGACTATGATTATACATGGACAACACATCATGGTTGCACCACTGTAGTACTGGACTGAGGCCGGAGGCTATTCATGATGCCAGTTTAACTGGTCGCATGATAGGATAGGACATGTAGATGCTAGGGTTAGTGTAGGGACTGCTGCATCTGCTGGGGCTGCTTTGTGTGCTGCTATGGCTGTCTGGGATGAAGACTGGGATCCTGCTGTGGCTGCTGCAGGATGAATTCCTGGCTGATGCTAGATCTGGAGTTGCTTCTGCGGGAGACTCATTTGCTGCTGCAGGGACTAGTACTGCTGCTACTGCTGCAGGGACTCAGTACTGCACTGCTCCTACTGAGACTGCTACGCTGACACTGGAACGGGTGCAGAAGAGTCCTTCATAATAGGGTATGCAGGACGACTGAGTGTGTGGCCTGCACCCTGTCACAGATTAGACCGACTAGCCTTCTGCCCTGACCTATCTTCTGCAGACCTGCCCCATCAGCACTGCTGACATTAGCATCCATAGTGATGTTGCCATCACTGATGCAATCGCATGTAATCTCTACTGCACCTGTGCGATACCTGGGACCTGCTGCACCTATATGCTGCTGACTGTACAGTGCCATGCTGTTGATGTCAGCTGTTTGTATGGTGCTGTAGCTGCTGCTGTGGACTGCAGGGCTGCCATCTAGGCAGTCATGTCATCGGTTGTAGATGCTTATGACAAAAAAACAGTAATCCTTGGCCCTCAGTAGCCTCTTCAGTCTCCAGTAGATCTCCCTCGATACTGCACAGCTAGCCTCTAGTAGTCTCTATAATCACTGAGGGGATGAGGTCTTCATGCCTCCCCAATGCTTTAGCCTGTAGTCACTTTCACTTCTTGAGGGTCAGCTCTAGTTTATAGCCTCTTTCAGTGAGGTGCTTTACCAATTCCTCATGTGAATTCCTTGTCTTAGGTTGGTTAGTCTTCTTGCTTTCTCACTCAAGTCCGCTAAGCACAGACATGGTTGGGAGAGAAGATCCTAGCCTACATGTGTATTACACAAGACTAGGTTACTGTGGTCACATAGGATGGAGACTTGTGCAATTAGGATTTAATATATTTTAGGTTAGGGTTTCACAACCTTACCCTACTTCTCTTTTCCAAAAGTGTTATCTCCTCTCAACTTTTCTTCAAGTGGGGTCAGAGCCAGAGGTCCGAGCGTTTTCCACTAGCACATGCACTTGTCATCGGATCACCTGGAGGACAGGGAGATGCAAGCACAAGTTGTGAACAGTACTAGGCTGCATTTCTAGCCTGATTCAGCCTTCATGCATTCTGACGTGCAGCCAGGACAATGCTCTGATGTAATGGGCGTGGTGCTTACATTGCTATCTCACTAGCTATGCCCGTACTAAGTCCTGGTGCAGAAGAGTGAATGTTAATTCAGAAGAGAGAGAGAGAGAGAGAGAGAGAGATACTATGGACATGCATCAGATACATCACATCCCACTCATAGCTATTGCACTGAGAGCCTATGCTAACTACTATCTATTTTGTTGGACTTGGCAATCACTGATGAGCCATTGAATACAACTGAAGACTTCCCTCAACAAAGCTGAAATATAACATTTGTTTTTTCAATGGAGAGGCTGGGTCTGACTGTAGAGGCTAGGATTATTTTCTCATGGTTGAATCTGGCTATGGCTGATGGCTGAGAACTCCCAATAAGCACTGGTGGATATTGGGAGGTTATGGTGGCTGAAGGGCATGCTGGGGATGGGGAGTTGCCTGCTGGCTGAAGAATGAGTTCTGATGCAAGGGAGATAATGCACTAGCTTGGGGGTGCAAATGTGGATCATGCTTCTTATCAGGGTGTGTCTCATGGCAATAATAACAGAGGCGCTCCCTATTGTGCCTCTGACTCTTTGCATTGAGAAATCCTCCATACCTATTGTCTACTAGTGACGAAGAGCTATTGGTCTTGGAACCCCCTTGGTTTGAGGTCTCATGGTGCTTCTTGTTCAGGAGACCCTTGGATTCATGACCCTTGTGCATGAGGTTAAAATTTTTAGCGAGGTGTCATAGATCCTTGGCTTGAAGCTTTGAACATGCCATTGGATATCTGAACAGGGACCATGAATAAGTTTTCTGATCCAGAGCTCATCTGCTATTTGCAACTGTATAGCCATTTGTGAGGAGTGATTCATGTAGTGGTTGACTGACACTGTGGCCCCTTATGTTAGCTTGAAAAAATGGGCATGAAGACAGTCCATGTATTTGTGTCATAATTGACGGCTTGTCATGTCAAGTGCATGGAAGCAAGGATGAACTTTTTGTTGTCTTGTATTTACACAACAGAAATATCTCTCGAATTGGTTGAGCCAAGACGAAAGTACTTAATGTTTCAGTTTTCATATCTCTTGAAATTGAGATTACCTGGGAATGAGGACTTATTGGGGGTGGAAGCAGTCAGAAGGGCTCTACTACCCTGGTCTGCAGCAAAGACAGGATCAATGCTTGATCACATTTTTCTTTAGCTTGTTGAGCCTCCCAGTGCCATTCTCTAGCTGCAGTCCTGTTCCTTGTTTGCACAGTCCCGTTCGTCTCTCGTTGCCTCTCTATCCTGATGCTATTCTGTTGCATGGGCGTCTCGATGCTGCTAATCCATTCATGAGAAGAGCATCTGATTATTGCTCTTGCATGGCTAGCAGACTAGCTGATGCTTCAGTGTGGGCCCACCTATGGGCGTCACTTGAGCTGCACGGCATCTCTGTATTCATAGTGACCGTGCTGGAGTGTGGGTCGTCCCAATACATGGGGTGGTCCTGCTGGATTTGTGGCAGAACTCCTGCTACGGCTTGAGGATGGAGGAAAGCTGTGGAGATGCTCTACCTCTCAGCTAGAAGACACCAGTAGTGCCCTACTTCCACACCTTACCCCCCCTGCCGCTCCTCACAAACTCAGGGAAGGAAAGATTTGACACTCTGATACCAATGTAATGGGTGTGGTGCTTACAATACGCTCACTAGTTATGCCCATAAGCGTGAATTCTAATTGAGAGAGAGAGAGAGAGAGAGAGAGAGAGAATGGACATGCATAAGAAACAGCAAGTCCCACTTATAACCATTACAATGAGAGTTTATGCCAACTATTCTATTGGCCTTGGCAATCACCAATGAGTCAATGGCCTCTTCCCTCAATGAAGGGTGACTGAAAGATCTGGTTGTTCAATGAACATCTGGTTGCTCAGTGGCAATCGCCATTGAGTCAATGACCACTTCCCTCAATGAAGGGTGGCTGAAACATCTGGTTGTTCAGTGGACATGCTGGATCTGTTCGTAGAGACTAGGCTAAGCTGCCCATGGCTGAATCTGGTTATGGCTGATGGCTGAGAACTCCCACATAAGCGTTGGATGTGGAGAGGCTATGGTGGCTTAAGGGGCTGATGGCTGCTGGCTGAACTGCTGCACTAGCTGATACTCAAAGAAGGGGTGTTTATTCAGGAATATCAGATGACGCAAAACATGCAAGCAACACAATGGCAGCACTAGGGCCTTTGCATCCCGTGGCCGTGGCAACACAAGGATGAGTTTAGAAGAATGCTTCAAATGGAAGCACGTCTAATGCAGGAATCGGTGGATCATGCAAGGTCCTGTCTTTGCTGTGACATTTGATTTGAAGTTGGTCTGAGCAATCGCCACTTCTTCATATCTCTCAAACAGTTTTAAGTTTGGGTATTTTTTGCGGAAGGGTGTGTTATGAAGGGGTATTACTAAGATTTGTTGCACCTAATGCTGAAGAAGGCATGGCATGGGATTGTATGTTTCAGTCAAACATATGGTATTACTAGCTTTGCTATTTAAAATCATACCTGCAATGAGCATTTGATAAAACCTGAAAAGAAGCTTACTTCATGTTTTTCCACTTTGTCTGGCTTTCAGGGCAAGGTTGTGATTGATGCGAAAAAAGGTGAAAAGCTGGTCATACCAGATAATGACACTATTGAAAACAAGGTATTAAATTAGAATATCTTTTGAGTAATAGCAGGTAAAATAGGAGTGGAGTGTGCTTTGTAATGAAAATCGATAGAGAAGTCTTATTAATGAAATTGTGTGTCCACATTCGGATGACATCCTTTATTTTTCTGTGCAGCTTGTTACAGCAGGCCCATCTTACTCAACCTTGTGAGTAGGTTCCAGGAGAGGCCGATTTGTTTTCTGGTGCTGGTGGGTTTCTGAGGTTAGGTTGAGTTTTCCAGGACTTAAGCAATCGATGTGGGTGAGGAAGGAGTTGTCTTCTGCATTGCGGTAACAAAATGGAGAAAACCTGAGGATCTACTGATCTTTTGAGATCAACCTACATTCTTACTTTTTTGTCAATATCTCTAGGTGGACGTGTTAAATGTTTTTTTTAGCCCCCACGAATAGGAGCTTTGAATGCATCCGGCCCTGATGTGAAATTTTGACGAGTAATTCAAACAAAGCCCATCCCCCTTTTCTCCTTAAATCCTTAAAAAATGAGATCTTTGCAACAAGGAGGAATATTTCTGTATACAACAGAGTGAGTCGAGTGTAACTCTGTAGCTTTTTGTAAGGTGTACGCTATATAGTAAATTCTAGATGCTTGAGCCATAACGACAATAAAATTGTCAATGGGCGTAAAATCATCGATGTGAAACATATCTTTTGTGAAGCCAAAAAGATGCGCACCTGAAATTTTTGGTCTGTGTCAGGGGACTTTTGATGACGTTCAGGTGATTTTGAGTCTTGGGAGTTCAAAAAATGCCCCAAAAAGGCACGTGTCGGAGATTCAATTTACTACTATGAGAGCTTCCAAAGATGTATTTGGTTGGTGCTGGGCACACGTCATAGTAATTGAAGCACATTTAAATTTGGAAGTTCAAAAAAAATCTTTTGGGATGGTGTAATGCTGTCTTATTTTTGCTAGTACACTCATACACATGAATATGAACATGAGGATAATTGAACACATAGCATCATAAACTAAAGGTGCATCAAAATATGTAAAAGTACAAAGCGCATATTACAAAAAATCCACCATCACATTATTTAAAGAGAGAGAGAGAGAGAGAGAGAGAGAGGAGTGCACACACATGCTATTGTAAACTACATTGAAAAGCAAGAAATGAGGAATATACACGGTTATGTGGGATAAAGGTCGTGTTTTTTGTCCATACGGTCTTAACATGACTACACTATGTGAAGTGATGTATCATATGCTCTTATTGGGAAATCAGAGTCCAAGTTGCGGCATGTTGGTATTGTGATAATTCTTTCTATCTTAAATGGTGTGTTGCCCTATTAACTAGATGTAGATGCTCGTTTGGGAGACACTAAAATGAAATCGTTTAGACTTCACAAGCAGTTGTAGCCTGAATGAAGAGATATCGAACTACTTTTTGATTAGCCTTCTCCTTAAGTGCTAGCCTTTGTCATGGCTGAGTGTACCCTTCACCTTCAGAGTGCTGACAGAAACTCAATACAAAGACTTTGTATAAATGGATGCTCAAGTATGTGTGGGTGTGTGGATTTGTATGTGAGCATATTTTTATACTATGTTCTACACCCACTATTGGGCATTGATGACGTCAATTGGGATGTCATAGTAGCTAAGTCCTTGTTATGCGTGATGGAGTTTATGGTTTTTAATCTTAGGAGTAACTATCGTGTAATTCAAGTTGCAATGTATTGTGTTTTTAGAGGATGAGTTTGGTGATGTTCTTGGATTCATTTAGGTACGAGTACATGTCAAAGGATAGCTAGTTGTTTACCTCTTTCAAAATGAAGCTAAGTGATATATATATATATATATATATATATATATACATTCTTTTGTGTCAATTAAGGGTTACTTCTTTTGGTCCACATATTACTAATGGAATTGCTCTAGTGAAGTGTAGCTTACTAAATGCTTTAGTTGCATTGGATAAATAGAGAATGCTCTATGGATTTTTTTTGGGGGGCAAGGGGGGGGGGGGAAGGGGAGGTTGGATTTTTTGGAATAAAAAGGGTGTATTACGGGTGAGGCCTTAGCTCTTCCTATGTTATGTTATGTATCATTTGTTGGGGGTATTTTATCATCTAAAAATTTATATGAGCTCTTTTTGGAAGGCAAATATGTATGGGAAGATATTTCATTTTGGAGAAAGTCTGTATGAGAGTTAAGACTTTTCAGTAGGCTATAGTTTTGATATGCCATAATTGACATAATTAAATTATTTACAAGATGAGAGGGGTAAAAAGGTAATGGAATAACAATTAGGGTAGATTGAGATGAAGAGAGACGAATTATAGAGAATTGAAGAACGATCAAAAGTTGTCTTATTAATTATCTTTAGATTAGATTCTTCACAGTTTGGTAGATATAGGTCTACAAAGATGGTTGATTTCCTTGTGAAAAAAGAGAGAAATCAAGTTTGTGGATCTATTTTTGGAAAGCGGGTTCTAGATTAAGAAAAGTAGGTTTGCATTTGGGAAAAAGGGTGATTTTGGAAAGAACACCAGCTTTTGTCACCTTCTAGTTTTTGGAATAGAGATTGATGTGCGGATTTTGAGGGGATTTAGGAGATATCTGATTAGAAGAATTGTAGTGGGTCACCGGTTTCAAGCTTATGATTGTGATTTGTCTTTTTTATTTCCAATTGAGATTGAGATTTGTGAGATTGATTGTGAGTAATATTGCGATTGAGACATTGGAGGTAGAATATGTATCTTCTTGTTGGACGTTTTTCCTCTTGTAAACGTTTCTCTTTGGAATAAAGAAATTTCATTCTTCTCCCAATTTGTGAAATTTGGACTTTTATGCCTTGGCATCTTACAAGTGGTATCAAAGCGAGGTTTGGGCTCTTGAGGGAGGTCAAAATAGGATTTTGGCTCTTGCCGAGGCACGAATTTTGAAATAGGTTTGGCTTTTTGAGGATACAGATTTTGAAATCCAAAATTTTCAATTTTCATAACAAAAATTTTGGACTAAAAAAGGGACTGTTTAGAGAACTACTAAAAATATTAAAGGCTTAGATAAGAGAATATGGAATCATCAAGGACATTATGCCATGTGGACTTATTTGTAATAGCTCTCCAATTCTAGTTGAAATTTTACTTTTTCTCCAAAATGCTTAAAAAAATGTTATTGGTGTTTCACATTAAAAAATTGCCTTTGGTTGTTAGGGCTCCTTGTTGTCATTCCTTAACTAGAACTATCCTCACATTTTCCTTGTGGTTCAACCATTTGGCCTAGAACTTTGGCTCCAAACTAACTGTCTCACTATTCTCTCTCTCTCTCTCTCTCTCTCACACACACACACACACACACACACACACACACACACAATCCAAGGGTGTGACCAAACTTTGCTTGAAAGGAGTAAGAAAAACGATTGTGCGATTATTTTTGCACCTTTATCTTATTGGAGTATAAGAATCAATTTCACAACAAGAAACACATTCTTTAGGTAATGAAGTGGTTTCACTTTTAACATTTTCTCTTTGTTAAGTAGATAAATTTTCATCTCAGAATTTGTTTACGTGTTTGTTTCCAAAGGTAAGGAGGAAGAGGGCAATAGAGATAGATGATATTTAGAACCATGATTCTATTTTCAAGTTTGTTTCTTCTTTAGAGAGAGAGAGAGAGAGAGAGAGAGAGAGAGAGAGAGAGAGAGAGAGAGATCATAACGTGCTGAACTAATCTATGTATTTCAAAATAGTTGTTTATTTATTTGTGTGAGGGGGAGGGTTAAAGGGGAGAGAGAGAGAGAGAGAGAGTTTTCTAAGGGATATTTTAGATGACTAACATGTTTGTTATGGGTGAGAAGAGAGGAAGAGAGCTATTGTTAATCATATGGTACTGGAACAAGGACCATGTACATGGAAAATGATCGATATTGATGTAGTTTACACTGTTGTACTAAAAAAGATCAAGAATGAGCATGGGGAATGGATTCTCCAACTTTACAAGAAATAGTCCTGGATCATAATGCAACCAACTAATCGTGGGTGTTAAAAGTTTAAACAAAAGGATGGAGGGACCTCTTCAAAATAGGAAGGGGAGACTCATGGATTTCAAAATTTCTCCCAATAGAGCAAAACAATTACTCGTTCTATGTTCAACATGTTTGTTTTCAACCCATGCGGATATATATGTGTATCAAGATGTAGGCTTTCCATATTGTAGGCCCAATCCTAAGTACTTGATAGTGTACGTGGGCCATGCTTAGATGTATTTGCATTTAGTTGGGAATACTCATACAACTTTCTTATGCCTTGTATTTTTCGAAGATTTGTATCCCTCTAATTATGTAGAGTGGGAGCCTTCAACATGCATAAATAAGGTGTTGAATGTCCACAAGAAGTTGAATAACGATGGGAGGTTCTTTACGACTCAATGTTCATCGTGCCGAATCAAGAAGACCAATATGGAAGATTAGAATCTCTTCCCTTGCCTTCTTTTAACAGTCCAGAGTGGTCGCTTCCAAGCATAGAGATCAGTGAATCATATAGAAATAGAATGTTCAATGATGTAGGAAATTCTATAAAGCCAACTACTGGTGGAAGAATGCTAGGCTGAGTTGGTTTCTTCCATTCCCATGCTTTGTTAATTTCTTTAATAATTGTAGGATATTGAGAAACATAAACATAACATAAACTTGCAAGAGCTTAGAACTGGATTGCATGTGCGAATTATTTGACAATGTGTGGACACTGGACATCAATAATATGTCAGTGCAGATTTGGTATAATGTCTACACAACACTTCATATGTGACATTTCGGTGAGTTTGCCTATCTATTCTTGTTGATATAAAAAACCAATAATGTTATAGGGTAGTATGTATTGACAGATTTATATTTTTGTAGGTATTTCATTGGAAGGCAAAACCTTTACATCTCTTTCATTTAAAAACCTGCAATGATAAGGGATGGATGATTATTTGCATGATGGGACTCACAATCTCATTGTCGAGGTATTTATTTATCGGCAAGGACATCTTGATATAATGTTGGAAACGAGAAGAGGAGTGGACCATGAAGTTCATCAGAGAAGAAATACAATTGACAACAACAAGCCATTCCCAGGACTATTATTTTAGACTTGATCATTGCAAAGTCAGATATAGGGAGGAGACAAACATCCTTTGTCATAAATTTTGCCTCCCACATACTCTAGAGATAATAAAGAGATGATGGCAGGGGTTCATTCTTTTGTAAAAAAGATTGGAGATTAATAATATCCACTTGCTTAGATTCTCAAATGCTTCAACGATGCACTTGGCCATGAGGCATTGTTAAATGTATGAATAGAAATTGCAAGTTATAGAAAGTGAGGCTTCATTGATGGTTAAGATTGTATTTGGTATTTGCTCCTCTAGATTAATGTTTGTCTCTAGTCTATGAATGTTAAAAAATTTAATCTTTATAATTTTACATTTGTGTGGATGTGTGTATACATGTCTTTTGCGTGAGAGAGAGAGAGAGAGAGAGGGGTGGCGGGGATGAGAAATAACACATTGTTAGATGTATTGTATGTGTTACACATAATACAAGATTACATTTAATCATTCGTGCCTCTACATTATTATCCAAATCATGCATTCCCATCTCTACCTCTAATCTAGACAATGCAACAGCCAAGCCACAACTTGCATCAATTGATATGGTCACTCTATTAGGGTGAGGAATAACTTGCCCTTAATGAAGTGTTGGAAGTATCCAATCTTTGAGAGGATGAGGCACTATGCTAGCTCTTGAATGAAACCTTGCACATGTCATTGAATTTGGAGGTTCCATCGATCCAACAGTTAATGAGATTGCATGCTTCAATGACTCCTACCTCACTGGTTTAGAGGCAATTCGTCTCACACAAAAGGCGATCAAGGATGTTGAGATAGAGTACCAGATGTCTAAGAGAGAATTATTGGATTTGTAGAGGTCTCTATTTGGGACAAATATGAAGAAGCTAGCACTTTAAGTTAATATTAACCACAAAACCCACTAGAAAGGGCTTCTAGTTGGGCATTGTAGCAGCAACAACTGATGTCCTTTGTGATGAGCCAAAAAAGTTATGTAGCTTTGCTAGCTTAGGGTTTAGGGTTAATTATCATAGCCTCTATGGTTCGATTTTTACATAGAAAATCCATGTTTAGTCTTCAAACGGCACGTAATCAAAACTAGGGTTTCTTGAGTTAAACACATAACCCGATAAATCTGTTTAAAATTAAACCCACGTACTCATTCAATCAATCTAATGATGGATCTTAATTTTGAGCCTTGGAAGCAAGAAATTTAGAATGGTATGACTTGGGCCTACTTTTTACAAAAAGCAGCCCTAGATACACCATTTTGGATTTCTTGCTTCCAAGGCTCTTTTTGGTCTAGATTTTATTAGAATAATTAGATCAAGTGAATGAACATGCTAGTGTAAATAAAACTTTAAAAAAAATCAAGTCCAAAATGTATCAAAACCCTAATTTTTTACTTGATTGTCTTATTTTCTATTTACTTTTCACCAGAGGGTTCGTTCAATAGAGAAAATGTATTTGGTGAAAATCTAGATTAAAAATATTCTTGGAAGCGTGAAATCCAGAATTATGCGGCCACGACCTAATTTTTACAAAGAGTAGGTCCTGGTCACACCTATTTTTTATTTAGATTTTCACTAGATACATTTTTGCTGCTGCAGGGACCATCTAGTGCAATTTAAGCACAAGAAATTATAACAAAGTAAAAAATTAGGGTATAGGATTTAGGGAAAATGGCACAATGAATATGACATATTTTCTACATTGATGTAGTATTGGGAGTATGATGCATCTTCTATGTTGAGAGTACAAATATGGCATTTTCTATATTGATGGAGTATTGGGAGTATGATTCAAGGTATAGGATTTAGGGAAAATGGCACAATGAACATGTCATATTTTCTACATTGGTGTAGTATTGGGAGTATGATGCATCTTCTATGTTGAGAGTATGAATATGGTATTTTCTATTTTGATGGAGTATTGGGAGCATGATTCATCTTCTATGTTGGTTTTGATATTTATCAATGTTGGATTCCAAGATGTTTTGTGGCTGGATGAATACGCTATGCGCAAGGGTGGAAGAAGATGATTTACTCTGGGAGGGATGGCTTCCATTGGTCATTGTAGTAGCAAAGTCCATTGGAAAATTTTTTTGGATGGAAAGTTAAAGATTATTAAGTTTAGGGTCCTTAGACAGATGCTGAAGGTGAAGGCCATCCATTAGATTGCCGATAGTGTAGTTTTGGCAAAGTGTAGCATTGCTTTTTTGTTCTTAGAAACATGATGTGGATCCCTCCATAGCGTCGTGGCCATTGCAAGGATATCTAGTGTCATAGATCCCCAAGAAATTGAAAATAAAACTATTGAACTCTACCTTCTCAAAACAAGCTAAAGAGGGTGTAGGAACCAACCAAAAGAAGCGTACCTAAAGGGCTAATCCATGTAATGTCACTACGAACCAACAAAGACCATACTTTTGAAACTTTTTCTTTGTTTGTTCTTGAATATTATTTCCTTTCTTTAAAGTACATGTAAGTGAAACAGAGATTGCAAAGACAAAGGCATAGACTTTAAATGATGCAACTTTGATGCTTCATATTATTTTCCTTTTTTCAAATTGCATGTAAGTAAATCGGAGAATGCAAAGATAAAGACATAGACTTGAAATGATGCCCAAAAAGTAACTTTATTATATTCATAGGAACTATATACAAGACTAAGAATGCTTGCACCTTTAGATAGCCCAAGGCATACACACACTGCCCCTAAGTATCTCCCAAGGTGCAGTACACACACAAAACCCAAAGTATCCTTATCTCACCTAAGGCGTTGAATAACTGCATGTCTTTTGTGGTCATGATGATATTGCTCCAATGGATGGAAGCGAGCTGGATGTCATGCCCATGAGGTCTACCAAGTAGGCCTAAGTTTCATGTTGTAAGGCAAGTAGGGCATTTCTTATTATACAGCAAGGGGCCTCCATAACCCCTCGCCTGAACCATTTAGATCTTGAGCTATTTTTAAGGTATTTCATGATCTTGTGTACAACGTTTGCAAAGCTTGCCTTTAGGATAAGGATATCGATCGCATGTTGATACTTGTGGATCTCTTCAAGGGCCACAATTCCTAGTTTGAAACCATACTTCTTCACTGGAGGAGGACCTCCAGGGGGATCTGTTGAGGTGGGGGTCGCAGAGCTTCTCTCCTCTTCTCCTTTGCCTCTTATTGTCAGAGTTGCTCGTTCAAATGATGCTTCTTCCTCCTCTACTCCTCTTGTTTCATTTCTTCTTTCCGATCGTCTTCTTCTTGGGTCATCTTTTTCCTATGAGTGGGAAATTTTCCCTTCTACTACATCCTTCTTTAAGGGGTGAATCACTCAGGGTCTCACTATTAGAGTTAGTAGCCTCTTTGGTCAATATACTTCTAGACTTTTCCTTGGTCCTAGCCATGAGGATGGAATGCAAACAGGGAGAGGATATGAGAGCAAGGGTGGAGTGGGGATCAAGGTTAGTTGTTGCAAGGGGGTGTGGGAGTGGAGAGAGCTTAAAACATGAAATAAAAATGAGATCCAATTCCTTTATATAGGGCCCAAAACCCTAATGTTTAATAATACATGTTCTTAACCCTAAACCCTAACCTTGAATTGAAAACGTGTAATTAACATGCATGAACCCAAAATTTGACAAAATATGAAGAGGGGAGAGGAGAATGCCATAAAATGCCATTCAAGCAGCTCACCAGTTTTATGACCATTGATTACACCTGGGATATCGATTTAGTCAAAGACCCACTTTAAAATTTAATGTGACTCTTTTGATACCTGCAAAGACAATTCAGATTTTATTTTAAAATATTCTAAGGCTTAGCATTGTTTCATTACCAATTCAAAATTCAAAATTCATGTTACCTCAAATGTAGCTAACCACTAAATCTCTCATTATGATTGAATGATGAACTACCTTGCATCATCAAGATCAACTTGAAGGTCCAATATTTGATTCATCAATGTCAAGCTAAATCTTTATAAATTTTGGCCTTTGACCATCTCACTTTTATCAAGCTCTAGGATGATCTTTAATTGACATTGCATTCTACCATAGGCATATTATAAAACTTGACCATGGCCTGTAGAACTCTTCAAACATCCATCATAAAGTTGTTGATGACTGCAAATTCCAATCTTTAGACTCTCCAACCTTCCCTTTCAAAGTTAGTGTACTAAATCAAGTACATCCAAATTGAGAGCATTCCTTGCCTTATCTCGACATCACGGTTTTGGAAGTGGGGCTTTAAATTTTGCTCCCACAAAAAGGCATGCTCTTTTTAAGCTCTAAAATATGAGCTGATATGCCCTTGTACATATCCCTACAACATCACAAAACTGTGCATTAGTTGCATTGAATTGTTCCACAAGTTTGTTTATTGACTCATATGTTATCTTTGGGTTTAGACTTTTGAATTTGGGATGTTGTATAGATTTTCCATAAACACTTCACCCATAGCACTAGAACATTCTTATGTATAGGCATGAGTTTTGAAATGGTTTTGTAAGCTCTCACTTGATGCTTCCAGTGACCACTTTTCTTGGATATTTTGTCCATTGGACACAATTTTTCTCAAGTTACAAAGTCTTGGACCCATAGGAGTATCATAAAATCTTGGTTTACTATCCTTTTTTTGTTTTTTTTGAAGATGGCTAACCAAACCAACCATGGTAACATAAAAACTAATATCACATAAATAACAAATGAAATGACCTTGCTAAAAAAATATAGTTACACACTTAACTTAGTAGTAAATTATAAAGAAATAACACATAATACATTTAAATACCAAAAACATTATTAAATTATTGCATATAAAACAAATCAGAATTTAAAAACAAACTATCTAATGATAGTGTCAAACATGCTAAAAATATATATGAATGTCAATAACATTAACACTTATATTGGTAAAATGGTAGGAAACAAAACTAATATTACATACAAAGATGACACAAACAACAAAAAAATTGACGCATTAAAAAAATCTAGAGATGTGGTCGAATTGATAAATTACAATAAAACAATACAAATCACATTTTAAAACCACAAACAATAGTACACCATTAAATGGAAAATAAATAAAAAACTTGTGAATGAATGATACTAGGTTATTGGAATAGGAACCTTTGAAGGAAAAATGTGATCCAACTTGTCCTCCCTAGTGGCCCCTCTTGTATTCTAAGAAGCTGAAGTTGATAGAGCTTGCTTCAAAACAAATTATATTCTTCCAAATATCTTAAAATCTATTTCAAACAATCTTTTGTAAAAAATTAAGAGTAGATGTGTTTGAAGCTATTTAATTTATTGAAAAGATATCCACTATTGCACTATTCCCTCTTGTAAGAAAGACTCTATAAGCTCACTCTTCATAAAATTTTCTTCAAAATAAACAAATCTTTTAACATTTTAAAACCATCTAGTGAAAGAAAACAACAAACTCACAAAACAAATTATGAACTAGTTGTTTCTTCAAAATTGCATCATACAATTTCAAATCTCATCATTGTCACTATCTTGCCTTATTGCAAATGATGTCTCACCTCAACTTTCATGAAGCTACTTGGATAGACCCCAAACCTTCAAAAATGGCTTGCAATCATACCTCCCTAGAGATTGTTGCAAGGAAGATGACAATTGTTAATAGATGGATTGTTTTTCATGCATAAGAAAGTCTAATGCCTGAAAGTTAATCTTCTGTCTTCTTTTCTCAAAGAATTGCATCTCGTATCTCCTTCTAAGCTTTAAAAAACTTACATAATTCATGGTTCATCCAATGCATTGGCTACCTCAAGTTTTTGATTGAAAATGATTTGAAATTTCTAGAGAATCTTAGATGAGAGAAGAAGTTGTGACATTTGAAAGAGAAGCTCCCAAAATAGAGTAAGAAGAAGGCATGGTGAATCTTGATCAAAAGTATTAAATTTTTTGAAATAATGAAAGTGCAATGGGAGGGAAATGCAGCTAGAGAAGGAAATGATGAGAATTGACATGAAAGTTCATCCCATGATATGGAGAACAAAGGAAGAAGCTTCTCGCCCAAAGAAAGGAAGAAATGTGAAAATAGGATTAGAGCAAGAAATTTTAAAAATTATTCTAAAAAATGAGAGAAAAGGAAGAGAAAAACATGAGAATTAGAGGAGTATGGTAGTTGGGTGGCAGGATTTGGTTTCAGGACAAATGGTGCAAGTTTCGTTGAGGAACTAGGTTTTTGAAATTTTGTTACAGTTCAAAAATATGATGGGAGAATTGAGGCAACGAGTGGGAGGTCTACATTAAAATTTATCCATTGAATAAAGAAATAGAAAAGTCAAGCCATTTCAAATATTCTATTGCCCTTGACTAGTTGATATTATACTCAAATTTATTCATCTTATCCTACTATGTAGTGCACTAGCCCAAGGTCTCTCTTACAGGGCCCTCCTTTTGTCCAGAATTTTTGTAAAGAAAAATAATAGATTTTAAAATATGGAAGCCCCAGAGAATATCAATGGTCAATGCATATTGCAGTTGTTTGATGAGCCATCATACGCTCTTAAATTGCTGCAAGCCCATAAATAAAAGATTGGCAAAGAGGGTATGCGATCTTGGATCTCTTTCAAGAATGTGGCACATTGGAAGACTATTGTTGAGGGACAATTGAATTCCGACAGAGTTAATTCTGAAAAGGGAAAAAAATTAAAAGATCTGAAGGTGTTGCAAGATGTGCACAAAAGATTAGTAAAGGGTGTAGAGACTCTAGTTTGGAAGGGGAGTAATGGAGAAATTGGAGAAGTTTTTAGTGCAATGAATTTTAGTTTTGGACTTAGGTAAGAATGATGACATCATTGGCATGGATTGTCTTCCTAGATTTTGAGTTATGATTGATTTAAATTAAAGATAATATGAAATAGAGAAGAAATTTATGCTATGAAGAGATATTAACTGTGTAGCTTTAGAAAGCAACTAGGAAAGTAGCAAAGTTGTATTTGGTATTCTTTAAGTATTTAGAAGAACCCCTCCAAAATAAGAAGAACAAAATCCTAAGTATGTAAAGAAGAGAGTATGCATATATATCTCTAGGAGATCCCTTCGAATGCCTCCTCCTAGATCCCTTGATCATGCAATAGAATTGATACTGGATGCCATTCCTCATGTTGGAGCACTATATAGATTCAAATAGCAAGAATATACCGAGTTAAAACTTCAACTATGGGAATTGCATAAGAGTTTAATCAGACCAAGATTGGTCTGATTAACCTCTCGTCTTGTTCCAAAAGATGAAGGATGAAGCATATCATCTCTATAGAGATTATAGAGGATTGAACAAGTAGACTATCAAATATCATCTTACCAAATAGACAATCTATTTGATCAATTGTCTAGAGCTAGAAGATTTTCTAAGATAGATCTTAGAGCTAGTTACTACCAAATTCAAATAAAATAAGGGGATATATTCAACAAGAGGATGTATTCAAGATTGCATTCAGACTTGATATGGGCATTATGAGTGTATTGTTCTACCTTTTGACCAATGCTCTTGCAACATTTGTGTGCCTAATGAATAACATTTTTCATGAGTACTTGGATGACGTTGTTCTTGTTTTTCTAGATGATATCTTGAATTACTCAAAAATGAAAAAAGAACATGAGATTCATTTGAAGAAAGTTTTAGAGAAGCTAAGAGAAAATTCCATATATGGAAAATTCAGTCAATTATTCTTTGCTAAGTATGATTGAGTATTTGGGTTACATCATTTGGGAAAATGGAGTGCATATAGATCCTAGAAAAATAAAAGAATCCCAAAGATTGTAAAAGAGGCTTGAAGTTTTGTAGGATTAGCCAATTATGAAAGAAAGCATATAAAGGATAGAAAGTGAATTTATTTGGGATGGCCAATGCAAAAATGCTTTTGATACAATTAAAAATAAAGTGGCTAAAAATTCCAAGGTTACAACCCAAAAATCATTAAGCCATTTAGGGTCACTTGTGATACTAGTGGGGATCAAATAAGTTGTGTTTTACCATAGGATGGAAGACTAGTTGACTATGAATCTAGAAAGTTTAAGGATCATAAAGAGAAATCCCAACCATGATTTGGAGTTAGTAGTTGTAGTTGATGCATGAAAACAAGGAGGCATTTTCTTTTAGGTCCTAGGTTTGAGACCTAACGACGATTGATCATGAGAGTTTGAAATAGTTATTTACTCAACCACAATTAAATAATAGACAAAGAAATTGAAAGGATACTTTTTGTGAATATAGATGTGGCATAAAAGTTAAGGAAAATAGATTGGCAAATTCTTTTACTCGTACACAATGTTGTAATTCTATAAATATGTCTCATTTGGGATGCTTGATGAGATTGTGTCTCATAACTCTTATTTTCACCCTATTTTGCAAAAGCTTAGAATTAGGGATGATGGTAATGCTTTGATTACTAAAAATTATGAAAATATGAATGGAAATCTGCTCTACAAAATAAGGTTGTGGGTGTGTGATCTCCTTGAAATAAACAAAAGAATACTGATTAATTGTCATGATGTCCTTATTGTGATCATGTTGGTTTTAATATTTACTTATTGGAAGGTAAGGAAGTCTTTTTTTTGGGCGTGGTTGAACAAAGATGTACTCAAATATGTGAATAAGTCCTTGTGCTATCAAAGAGTAAAAGAAGAACAAAAACAAATCCTAGATGAGATGGAGCGATTAGGCATACATGATAAAGAAAGGTAATCCCATATCCATGGATATATATGGTGCTAGAAGATACGTTTAGGATATATGTGGATGAAAGGCAAAATAATTTGATTGAGTTGTTTCCTCTTGTAGAGTTTTCCAATAGCTCATGGAATTCTTCTATTAAGATGTATCTTTGAGACATTCATTCTATAGACCTATTTGCAATTTGCAGGAATTTCTCTCTTTGTAAAAGTCTAAAAGAGACCATGTACCTTGATGAGAGCACTATAATCTTCATCCATTTTATCCTGTCATTTGGCATTTGTAATGCTAGCAAGTATTCTTGTAAATCCATCTTTCTAGCTCTTTTCTTCTTTGGTGGATCTTTTGAGCTAAGAATCAATGTTTTTTGGAATGTTATGAATGATGACCTATGGTATGGAAGAAGTATCTATTAAGAATTCAGTCATGTATGAGTCACACTATGGGCCAAGTGCCATTTGGCCTTCTAGCCACCCAATGCAGAGCGATGTGTCGTGAACCCCACACTTGACCACCTACCCACCCATTAGAGAGCCTCATTTTCCAAAAGCATGCACGAGGATATGATGACTCTCTCCATCCAAGGCCTCATATGGCTTCCACCATTAGTCACCACTTTGTATGGGGATGAGTCTAGCCTAATTGCCATGTGTAAGGCAAATGCCTAGATCGGACCTATCTCCAGAAGCTATGTTAACGCATTGCTACAAGGGGAAAAAGCGAAAGTGGAAGTCAATGGAAAAACTTCAGACGCTTTTCCTTTAAAGAGATCCATTAGACAAGGATGCTCTCTTTCTCCACTTCTCTTCACCATAGCGGCCGACTCATTAGGAATGCTAATTCAAAGAGAAGTGGAAAAAGGGAACATCAGGGGCATCCAGCTAGAAGGAAACAAACAAATTGTGTGCAAGCAATTCATTGATGACACAAACCTCACCCTGGCAAATGACCCCACGTCAGTGGACTCAGTGTTGAAGTGCCTCGATACCTTTTGTCTAGCCTTTGGGTCAAAGGTCAACCATAGCAAGACTGTAATTTTTGGCACAAGATCACAACCACCAAATACTCTGCTAGAAATGGGGTGCAAAGTAATTAAAGAAGGTGATGTTTTAGGTTGCTCGAAATTCCAATGGGCTTCAGATGCTCAAACAGTATGTGCTCTATGATGGTGGAGGATATTGTATGGATTTAAAATAGTGTGGTGTTGGTTGCAATGACCAATCTTCAAATCTCAGCAAACAATTTTAAGGACCCAGAATACTTTTGCTCTAGAAACAACTACGTTATATGAATTTTAGTCTCTAAAACTTAGTATTTTACCAAATATTCAATTCCACTCAATACTTACAAACGTGTGCTATATTCTTTTTAATTTATGCATTCATGATACCAAGAAAATGATTGCAAAGTAGGAGAACTACTCAATTTTGAAAATGGGATTAAAGAAAGTGCTTTTAAAATGACCCTTCTAATGAGTCTATGTAATTATAGATACTCATTGCGAAGCTGGCTTAGGTCAAGAAAATTGCATGGTATAGATGGATTGGCCAAGTTACATTTGGTATTTGTCATTTTAATTTAGTTTATGGCACGTATTGTTTTGGTCAAATTCCTAATATTTCTTTATGTAATTTTTGGGTGCATGAAAACTCTTTTTGAGATATGTTACATGAGGAGAGCATGAGAAGATTGGAACAACTCACTCCCCCATGTTGTAGACAAGACAAGATCAAGCAATGGATAAAGTGGAGAGCATACAAGGGTTGGCACACTCTTGCTTTGAAGTCAGGTAGTTTGCACTTTACATTGGACAAAAGATGGTTAGAGAGCTTTTTCATGTTTTTGAGCATATTGCATACTATTTGTGTTTTCTATTGTCTTGCATCTTCACTGGGCGAAGTAGAGGATCGGGGTGGAACTACAGTGCTTAAAGACTCATCCTTGGTTAAGGCAATGGCCTTGCATGTTTGATGGCCAAGGCAAATACATTTCTTCCATCTCATTTGTCACTACATAGTTAAGAAGCACGATTTTCTTTTGTGTTCTAAACTTCTAGTTGTACTTGGAATATGAAAGCTCTATCTCTTCATAAAATAGAAACATACTATGAATTTGGTGCCATATTTTGGCATCTAAATCCCTCAACTTGCGTGCTCCCGTAGAGCATCAGTAGGTCTCATGGTTTGCCCTCAATCACACCTCCAAACCCATTACGTCTGTTGTCCCTTTCTTTTCTCAACCATTTGAGCTCCTCTACACTGCTTTGCTCCCCTTTCCTATACAATGACCAAAATTGGAGGGGGAGTGGAGGTGGCAATTCTTTAGAACTCTTGATTGTAGTGTCTTCTTGCTTTTAAGGCATGAAGGCTAGTTTCAACCATGGGTGTCCTCTCTCCTTGCTTGAGAGATGTTGCATTACAAGCTTTTGGATAATCACTAAAAGTAGCTCTCAAGACATAGGAAGCTTTTAGATCACACGTCCAGTGAACCTAGTCAAACTCAACCCAAATGGGGATGTTGGGTTTTGGGAGAAGGGTCTAACAAATAGTTCCTCAACTCAATTTCTACAATGCACGTAGGCTTATAACACATAGAACCACATCCCTTTTTCCCTATAGAACCAAGAAGAACTCAAGCTTGCATCTTGGAGAAGGAGCTAACTACCCACCTCCTAAATAGACAAGATAATGCCATTTCACTATTACCACATGGTAGCTTGCAAGAGTTTGGGACAAGGTCGAGAGGATGGGAGACAAAATGACTAATCCCATTCTAAACCCATCATGACCAAGTGAATAGTAATGAACACCATATTGGATCCCACCCTAAGTGCCTCCATGTGCTAAGGCCCTAAGTAGCAATGAGGCTGTTACATGCAAGTCTTAATATGTAACCACCTCACTTTTAGATTTTACATTTTGCACATGATAGTTTTACTAAGCCTTTCTTCCTACCCACAAGAATTGACCTTTTAAGACTACCTACATTTATATGAATGATACTAAGGGACTTATGTCATGGAACGAAAAAGGGGGGAAATAAGCTAAGGCCCTAAGTAGCAATGAGGCTGTTACATGCAAGTCTTAATATGTAACCACCTCACTTTTAGATTTTACATTTTGCACATGATAGTTTTACTAAGCCTTTCTTCCTACCCACAAGAATTGACATTTTAAGACTACCTACATTTATATGAATGATACTAAGGGACTTATGTCATGGAACGAAAAAGGGGGGAAATAAGGATGGCTATTTTGGATGTTTTTCCCTTGAAAGAGCCTAGTTTGGACATTTTTCCCTCGATGCATGACATGATTCAAGGGGAAATGAGAGAGGGCTATAAAGAAATGTCATATCAATATTAGAGAAATGTCACATCAATAGTCTCAACAGTAGGGAAAATAACACCATGAGGTCTTGAGCATGGGGTGCTATTTTCCTTGATCCCACTTTATTTCCCCCCTATTTCACCTCTATTTCCCTTGGTGCCTTTGCACAGCATAACAAAAATAGCTATTTCCCCTTTTTTCCCTCCATGACATAAGGCCCTAAACAAATTCTTCGAGCTCACAAGAAATGACATTTTCAGATGCCTACATTGGAAAACTTGAAAAAGAATTCAAACAAAATGTCACTTCGTGGAGTAAGGGCAACAACAATGCGCAGAGATCCGAAAGCTCTGCCCTTTTCCATTTATGAACCACTAAAAGCAAGTAGGGTCGGACGTGGAACCTTCAAAAAAACAGGACACAAAGTGCACAAGAAAAAAAAAGGCATGGATTGCAACACAAAAAGAAAAAATCATTAGAACTCAACATCCTTTAAAAACTTAACGAAACCCTTAAAGTGCTAGCAATTTCAAAGAAAGCATAATTGAGTCGTTTGAATGACCTCGATTCTGTTGATCATCCCAGGAAAATGTAGGATCTTCAAAATCGACACTTTTCCCAGCCATCACACCCACTCTGGTACACCCTGACTAAGGTCAATCAAGCAAAGTACGTCTGCATGAGAGCCTGCCAAATATACAGTATGCAGGATATTCATTTGCAGGATACATCTGCAAAGGTAGACAAACAAGTGCAGACTGCACATACCACAGATAATCCGACGACCCAATTTCCTATTGCTAATTTAACACATCAAATCTTTATGAGACATGAGAATGATGTACAGGCGAATCAAACCAAGTACACATGGAAAACCTTAGGCTAGAGAAAGTGACTGTGCAGGACACTAAGCTGAGTTTTGAGCACTCGGTGACTGAGTACAAGAATCGGGGATCTCAACTGTGGATCCATCACGCTTGAGTGAGTCCAACTCAGTCTAGGCTTGCATATCTCGGAGAAGAGGGGTATCAAGTGAAAGCATATCTGTAGACTGTCATCTCAGTACACGCTTGTGTACTGGGCGAGATTTCTTCAGAATCCAGGCAATGCACTGTTCTGAGTTTTACTCATCCCCTTGGCATTGGCTTATGCTTGAAAGCGGTGTCCAGTCCCGCATCAACTCGCTCAAATGACAATCCATCATCCTGCAAAACAGAAACAACTGTGTGTATGGAAGGCAAATGTCTTGGCCATTTGTCACGACATGCCCTCTGAATTTGGGTGATGGATCGACTGACTGGGTGATGGAAATGCCTCCAATTGAGGCCTCACAAACGTTCTCCTCCACCAGATCTCAAAGGCCCTTTGCAAATTCGGGCAATCGTCCCCGTTCTTTAAGAATCTATCGAACCAAGCAATCATGATGGTCTGCTGCTGCTTAAGAGGAAGAGTGAGAATCGTTTGGCTGATGCCTTCCTCTACAACTTTCCTATCCAGCCCTTTACAAGCTCTTTGCATCCACCCGAAATCATCGATTAGTGGCTGAAGCCAGTTGTGCAGTAGCATAAATCTGATCTCCTTTGGAGCCAAGACCTGGCCTCTACCAACAGCTATACACAACCTGGCAGTTAGGCGACTGACTTCATAGCGGCCAAACACGACTGGGATCTGCCCATGCAACGTCGCAAGTTCAGCTTGAAAAGCCCATATTCTGACGAAATCATCAGCAATTTGGCGATCGATCAAAATATCAACTAGCCAATTCAGATTATCTGCCTGGCGTGTTATTTGTGCTATTAGTATGCCCCGGTCTTCACTTAGTCTGCTCACTAAGTCAGGATTTGATGCCTGCATGAAGAGATGTAAGAGAGAATCAAGGCATCCATGACATGATTGGTATAGGCTGTCTTTGCTCAAATCAATGGGGTCCTTCCCATGAGAAGCATTCTCTCTAAGCATCCGTGAAACTAAGTTCTTCATCTCTCGTCTTGCTTTCTCATCGGTGCCCTTAGTCACCAGATGCAGAAGGCGAACCAAAATGTCTTCGGAGCCACTGGGATCCTCAGTTGATAGTCTTTTCAACACTTCTCCAGCACCAATACTCTCTAGTTGCAGCTGTGAGAGTAACAAAGTCACCTTCTCCTCGTCCTCTTCGGCCCATGGTACTGCTTCTAGATATTCAAGACAAGATAATACTCCTGCTTCAAAAACAATTGCAGCAGAGACCTGCAGAAATATATCAAATGATCAGTTCAGCGCTTCCTGGATAGATCTATTTTGGTTGATGAAGTACTAGACCGCAGAACTCAACAGCTGACGCTACAGATCAACTGCTGGGGTATAGAAAATGGATATTTGGATCGATCAGCAAGAGAACGACTGAAGTCTAATCTGCCGAGGTCATCATAACGAAAGTATAGGATCCAGACGCTCAAATGAAGGTTTCACTAACCAAATATGAACATTAATCGAAGTTTCCTAGAGCAGCAGTGCAGTTACTCTTAAGATTTAGAATGTAAAAGATCTTAGCCTCCCAGAATATCCTCCGAAAATCCATAAAATTCAAAGGGATCTCAAAGAACCAAATCCATAAAGGTTTATGCGCCACTAAGCGAGATATGATAAGAAAGCCGAGAAGCTATGAAAGGACTAGACACAGACTAGCGCGCAGAATTTTTGTGGAATTCTCATAGTATGATTGCAGAATTCGTACCTTAAGGATCCCGAGCACTCGAGATACGCTCTCTTTCAATAGCCTTCGCTTCAAGTCCCGGCAGTACATAAGCCTAAGGGTCTCCAAGTAAATCTCCATATCTTCGCAGTCTGAAATTTCCACGAGATGAGGAACTTGCTGCTGCTTAGACCACCGCTCGGATAGCTTCGCCGCAAAGAAGCGGCTGTGCGCTGCCAAAACTTGTCCGTGGACATTTATGGTGAAGCTAAAGCCCTCCTTATTGCTCAAGGTAAGCCTCACATCACTCGAGGTTGGATCGTTAAATTGACTTCCGGGACTTCCAGCTGATGAAATTCTATTTTGTATGGAGAGATGCTTGGCATTTCCCTGCGTTTGGAAATTTTGAGGGCCGGCCAATGCTTTATCCTGCATTTCCTGTTCGTGCACCATCATTTCGAACAGCGTTGGAGAGGACCTGGTCTTTTCGACGGGAGGAGAAGACTGACTGAGTAAACCTGCGCTGAAAAGAGAGTTGAACTTTGCATAATTTGGCGTAGAGCCAGAAACTGGAGAGGAAGAAATGTCGACGAGGGGAGACACTCTCCCTGGCGAGAGCCTGATCTTGAAAGGCGAGCTATTACCGGACTTGTCAAGGGTGCCCCCGCTGAGAAATCCCTGCTTGATGAGAGCAGCAATCTCGCCAGTCTTCAGCGCTTCTCCTGCAGCTTTGTTGAGCTCCCCAGACTTTTTCCGCTTCTCCACTTTGTGGTTGGGGGTGCCGTGCTGTTGATGCGTGTTCTCTGCAGAGCTAAGCTTCAGTACATTCTCTCCATTCCTGTATTTTTCCTTCTCCCAAGGTTTGAGCGCCTTCTCCTCCGCTGTGCCTGAGAGCTTGCGAAGCTCTTTGGCTTTGGGGTGATCTGGAGCAGCAGAAGCGGCGCGGCGAGAGGGAGTAGAAGGGGGAGAAGGCAAGGAGCGGCTGATGCAGCACCAAGTTCCTTCAGTGCTAACAGTTTCCACGACCTTACGAGGTCGGGGAGAAACGCCACCACCACCTCCTCCTGCTGCTGCTGCTGCGGCAGCGACGGTTTCTGTAGCTGAAGAATGACGCCGAGAGAGGAGGGGAGGAGGGACGGAAGGGGCCATGGGAGCAAGATCGAAGCAACGAAGCAAAAGAAGGGCAGAAACGGGCCGATGCAGCGTGATGCACATGAACCAGAGCTCCCAAGAGCAAACCAGTCAAGGAGAGAAAGGACGAGCAGATTGAAACAGAAGAGGAAGCTCTTTTTGCAGCTGCAAGAGCAGATTGACAGAGAAGAAGCAGCTCTTTTTTGCTGGTGCAAGACAAGATTGACAGAGAAAGAGAAGAAGAAGAAGACGAAGAGAAGCTCTGTTGGTGCCTGTGCAAAGAGCAGTTTGACAGAGAAGAAGTTGGGCTAGTCTGTTAAAGGGAGAGTCATGAATTATAACAGAAAAAGAATCCTCTGAACACATGTAATATGTATCATATGTGTGCTTTGCTTGCTTGTTGCTAAGTTTGGTAGTTAGCTTGTTTGAGAGCTTTTAGTAGTTCCTCTTGAGAATTGTGCAACCTCTCACCTTGCTACTCTTAGAGGCCATTTGCTACTCTTTTTACCGAGGTTTCACACCCGTCCGCTCGCAACGCAAATTGCCGGACGGCTTGAGCCCCCATCAAAATGCATGTTGGTCATTCAACACCTTCACACTCGTTCGCCCGCGAGAGAACAAATAACGTCGTGTAATCCCAATCACACCTGGGCATGCAAGAAATCTTGGGCGGCCTAGTTGCGATGCCCAAGAGAGCACCATCATGCAATTAATCAAATCCCGCACTCAAGAATCGAACCTTTATGTGACCCCACGTTTCAACCAACCAACCAAGCCTCATTTGGTGACTATTCCCTGCAACGTTTAATATATTAGCATAAATATCTGCCCTGTTGTGAAAACACTCCCGGACGGAGGAGTCTATTCAAGGCAGACATGGATATTGGGGGCTTCACCCATTCGCGGACGAGTGTGAACCCCCCCTTAGAGTGCATTCCCACTTTAAGCTTTTCGAGTCCCTCTTTACAAAGAGTGTTGTCCTCGCATTTCTCATTCTAATAGAGCATTCTCACACTCACAAAATGGCAACGCTATTTTCAACGATTGTCGATGTTTCACCAATTCCCATGCTTTGTTCCGTTAACAACGCTTGGAAAGGAGGAAGAAAAGAAATGGCCGTTAACATCAGAGAAAAAGGCAAAATTAAGCGTAAAATGAGGAAGCGTGAATTGAGGAGCCTATAATCGAGCTGTAAATACCTCCAACCCTTAATTGCTCACCTGCAAATGGCCGCATAGCTCGGAAATGGGGATGCAGATGTACACAGGGGAACAAGTTCACTAAACTTTTAGCATTTCTTCCTCCTGATTTTTCGTATCGACGTTGTGGAAGCACAGGAATGTGCTCTAATTCGATTGTAAGGGACTTCATGGAATTTGGCAAAGTTAGCCATGAATGTAGGAAAATAGAACATTGTGGAGCATTGCAGCCAATTGTTTGCTTTGATTAAACTCTGTTCATTGCCTCAAAGCTCGTCAATTAATTCCTTGAGAGCTGCATCGCCAACGTTGAGAGAGTCGTTCTCATGATTATGTCCACCTTTTCTACCTATTCCTTCATATCACATGGGAATGTCCTCTTAGGGCTTGTGCTGTGTACAATAGAGAAAGTTCTCAGTTGGTGCAACCTTGAATCCCAATGCCAAATAAAGCGCGTGAAACAAATGGTGGGTATTAAAAAATTAGACACGCCAAAGCGAGTGACAAAATTTGTGAGTGGCCATCTGTCCGCCTGCAATGGAGCCTCCGTGAGTGGCAAAGTCTATACGTAGAGCCAACTTTGGACTGTTGGAGGAGCACTACCAAAGCCAAATGGCAGCTTGTGACTAATTGGAGGAGAAATGGTGCTCCAATGCTAAAATCTTCACCCTCCAAAATCGAGGTGCCAGTTTGAGCCCCAAAGTGTCACTAGAATTGCTATGGTGAATTAACTATTCAAAAGTGTGAATAGAGTGAGTCATAGTGAGTGTTGCATTTTCTCTCCGTGTGCACTGATCTTTAGGGTGTTTACACGCCAAATCCATGCCCGTCCAAGCCTAAACAATATGGCTCATGACAGGCAAGGTTACTTAACACACTGCCATGGTGAATCTTGGGCATGTGGCAAAAGGTTATGGGTTCAAGCTCCTCCAGCTCAAAGTGCATTTGATGTTTTGAAGAAGAAACCCCCTTACCCAAGCTTTTAGGAGGGTCTTGGCTGCCCAAGTTTGGGCAAGCTACATGATTTTCGGGGCCAAGTACGCCTCCCCATGTGGCTAAACACCCCTGCATTTTTGGTTGGCATGCGGGCAAACCAACAATGTGTACCTTCCCCCTTGTATGCCACTATAGAGGAACGTATGCCGCTACATAGGAGTCGCAAAGTTCCTAGGTTCTCGCATAGAGAAATTGAAGTCCTAGGTGTAGGTCGTGGTGAAATTGGTGGGTTGACTGCTCCCACCATTTTTTTGGCAAAGCAGAGTGAATTGCTTGAAATTGGTAGGCCCCAATATGTGCTATATGATGTTGTGGTTGGATGCAAAAGCCATGAGCTGTCTATCTTCACACTTAACATCACCTCAATTCACAATGGTAACGGAGGATGCTCAAGCTCCAAATCCAATGGCTAATTATGTGGAAAAGGTGGTGGGAACAATGTGTCTTCAGTCCTCCCCAGTAACCCTTACTTTTCCCTAGACATGGGAATGCATTTTAATGGTTAAAGTACATTCCCACATTGCAAAGACGCATAACCTTTTAAATGCAGAGGGTAGAATATATGGTTTTCCCACCTTATTCTTTGAAAAATTTGCCCTAGCTTTGGGACTCAAATGTAGCTTGCTAAAGAGGGCATTTTTATGTCTAGGAAAAGTGAGGGCTATAGTTGTTGAAGACCTATCATCTTCTCTTTCACAAATGTGGCACTAAATCCAGAGCTTCAACACCTTCTGGTAACATTGAGAATTGAGCAATGTAAGCATAAAATAGGCAACTCATTGAATTAGGGTACCTCAACTTCTCTTTCAAAAAGATGCCATTCAAGACCTTCTGTTAACATGGCCAATTAAGCGTAAAAATAGGCAACCCATTGAATTAATGCTCCTGCATCCAATCGCAATAGAATATTGCATATATTGGTGATTGACAATTTTACGTAGCCTTCATTTTGCATCACTAACAAAATGGTAGGAACAATCAAAGGCCCAGCTTGCCACAACCTATGTCTATGATTGCCACAACCTATGTTTATGATTTTGTGCAAACATTTTGGCATGAGAGAACCTACTTTAACATTTCCATGTTAGGCGTGATCATTGGGAAACCATGAAAATAGGCAGTCTTGAGCCACTTGTTTCTTCCATGTTGCTTGCTACTAAGTCATTAATCGTCTCCATAACACGAGGGGTGTTGATTTATCACCTTAAATATCGAGAAGCTACTCTCCAAATCTCCTTCGTGAGAATATGCTATTCTTTTTAAATCTTGTTGTTGAGCATTCCAACACGGATTAGCAACTAGGCTTTGGCACCCCTTGTTTGTGTGTGTATCACTAGTACTAGTAGTTGTTGTGGTAGTCGCTGGTGTTAGTTGGTGTGGTAGTAGTAGTAGTTGTTGGTGGTGGTGGTGGTGGTGATGGTTCATCTTGTTATTGATTGACAGATTGATGCTGTTGTTAATCGTTTTTTCTTGGAATTTGCCGGAACGGTTTCCCGTTCTCATCACTTGTTTCAACCCTCCAAGAATGCCCACTTCCGCCACAACACTTTTGTTTGGGTCCGATAAATTCCGACCTCCAAAATCATACGACTTTTGAGACCTTAACTACTCGGGGCCCTCCTTGTTGAGCTATTTAAATTCGTCTCAGAATGTCACGTTCGGGATCAAGAGGCTGCTTTTGGCGTTTCCCACTTTGTTTGGAAATTGGGAGCTACGCTTCGTTGTCCGCAGAGATGCTGAGGTCGTATTTTTTGTTCTGGGCTGTCAACATTTTCAAATCTGTCTGTTTTCGTCTACAGTGAGTTTTGAATGCTTGAAATGAGCTTTTTAGATCTAATTGATTTGGACTTCAAAGTGTTTGCCGCTGTGCCAACTATTCTACTCTCCAGGTTCCACATTGTCAAAGCACCTGCCACCCGGTTCCCTTCCACTCCCCAATGCCCACAATTCTCGATGCCCGCTTCGTCTCCTACAGTCCTACTGCTCGCGGCTCCTCAAACCACTCCCAGGCCCTGAGTCCTTGCGTCTCTTCAAAGCACAACTCTCACCGTCGCGGCCCTTCACTCTTCAACGACACCGGCAGACAGTAGGCGAAGAGATCGGTATGCCTTTCGTTCCCTCCCTCGCCGGACTGCAACCACGGACTTCGCCTTTTTCCGTTCTTCCGACCCAGTTTTCAACACTTCGACTCTGTCGCCCTCTCGCCTCTGCGCGGTGGGTTATTGCATAATGAAGCGTCGCCTCTGATGGAAAAAATAGCTAACCAGAATGATTTGACGGAGAGAAGATCGAATGGTACCCGACAAAATCGCAGAGGTCCAGGTTCCGGAGACTGGCAGTACGATACTACGGGCCCCGGGGGCCGGGGCTGGTGCGCGAAGCTCATTGTTTTTTGAGACTTGATGAGGGGACGAGGTTAGTGCATAGGAGAAAGAGCCACGTCAGAATCGATCCACGCGTCATCCGACGTGGCCAGGACAGAATCTTCCCTTATCCAATAATAGGATCCGAATTATTTGAAAAGTCCTACATTAACCTCTTAATCGTAAATGTATATACGATTCGCGCTGCCCGCGGGCTCTCGTATGTATACGTATATATATTTTGGCGCCGTCTCGTCAGTGACCGGTCACGGCTAGCAGCCCGTTTACGTGCCAGCCGCCCATTAGCCCACTCTCCACGCGCGTTGCGTATATACGCGGTTTAAAACAAAAACCCAAAATTTGTTCTTTTTTTTTCAAAACATCATTTGAACTTTGAAACAAGGTGAATGATAATACATCATTCATAAGCCTGCCCAAAATCTAAAATACCAAAAGAGAAGGCAATTGGATTTGTAGCGCACCCACGGGAGAGAGAGAGAGAGAGAGAGAGAGAGAAACGTGGCTACAAATAGAAAGGCGTAGGTTTTAAAGGAATACAAATAACAAGTGGAACTTTAACCCAATCATAAAAATGGAAATGAAAACAAAACAATTCCGAATTTTCACTTTCACTAAACAACTCAAGTCATTACTATAGCCTAGCTACGGCAGGCCAAAAAGGATTGCCCTACATGCCCTTTCCAAATCTTAGGGAGGTTACACACTGGCACACACCCAAGCTAGGGGAGGAGCAGCCACCACTCCCGCCCATCAATCGCTTGTAGTTTGAGAATTGGACTTGAACCCACAACATCCAATCAACAAAATAGGCAATCACACATCATTGCAATGAATGTTCGTCCTTTTATTACCTCGCCCATCCCCTTTTCTCACAACAGTGTGTAACTGCCCTTACAGTCAGCAATGACTAGATTCAAACAGAGTTCTTACACCTAGCTTCAACAATGACTGGACTCAAACGCAAATAAGCCACATACATGGAACTCCTCCATGAAAGCACACCTCAAAAGACCAACCTTTAAAGATTACTTATTTAATATTTGTTTTTTTAAACGTTTGGACTCCTTGAACCACCAACAAGAAGAAGACACACAAAGAATGTCATCAACTTCTTGAAGCGCCAACAAGAAGGAGACACAAAGAATACCATGGAGGATAGGCATAAAGAAGAAGAAGGATTATTGATTTAAATTATTATTCTTTTAAAAGTTTCAACTCCTTGAAGCGCCAATAAGAAGGAGACACATAGAGAATACGATCGAGGACAATATATAGTGTACAAGGTAGCATTTTTATCATCCTCTCCTAGAAAAGGGAGAAACTTGCAAAGAAAGCAAATAAACCATCGCATTTTATAACGAAGTCCATGTTGAACTACACATGTATCACATAATGTGATACGTTCATGTAGACATTCAAACAATAAAATTTTAAAATGATTCTCATAACATGTGAAAATAAAGGTCGCTTTAGACATCAAAATTCAAGTGTTCAAAATGTGTAATTTGTGGCCTTTACAACTAAAGATAACGGCTAAGCAAAACCAAGCAGTCTTAGTAATTATAATCAATAAGAAACACAATCCAAATGCATATAGAAAATGATACATTTAAGTACTTCTACCTCTTAGCAAAGACTAACATAATTGTTGAGAAATATTTGGGCAACTCGTGTTTATTCACATGTTACAAGAGTACCCATGCTAAATTTAGCAATGTCCTTGGTAGTGATAACTACACGTGCGTCCACCCACTGTACACTCATCCTTTAGTAACATGGCCCAACCCAAGAATGACCAAAGGCAACCCCTTTGGCCCTACCCCAGTATAGCCTCATGCAAGTTCCCATGATTTCACTCGGTTGTCACTAAATTAGCAACAATAGTTTGCATGAATCAATTCAACACAACGAAAAATTCATGAAAATGTATGTACATGAAGTGGATTTGTATGCCTTCTTTTTCATATCTCAAGCTATGATCTTGATATTTGAAAATAGCACTAATTTTAGAGCATTCTTAATTGTTGAATTAAAAATAGCGAAGTTAGTAAGTGTGACTTACAACATTTAAGTGTGTGTGGTCTTGCATATGATAAATGCAATGTAAGAATAATTAGCTAATATCATGACTTGGATTTGAGTTAGGGGAGCCACATCCATTTGTATCCCTTTGAAAAAGTTGAAATCACGCATCAAATATCCTTATCCCCCATGATTCACCACCTTATCATCACAAAATAGCATAACAACATATTTACGTTTTGACTTATATTTTATGTTTCAAGTATAGATCCAAGGATATCTACCACGCAATTTGGAACCTTCTAGACTCAATTTTTTGCATTTGATTACATACACAAAGATCACCGCTCTATAATGTGGTGACTAAAGTCATGTAACATAGCTTGAATTTCCATTTTGTAAATCTCCTTTTTTGGTTTTTGCATAAGCTATAATCATGCGCGCAATGCTTCATTCCTTAATAGTCTTTCTATATTTTGTCTTTTTAAATTTGGTTGTATATGATAGCAATGATTTATGCATAGTAAGACTAAACAATCAAGATACTCATAGAGTGTCCAAGTTGTCAAAGGAGATTCCTAAGATTTTAGATCACGCTAGGTATCCCACTCTGTGAGATTCTCAATAGAGGATCCGCTTTTTTAGGAAGCTTTTACTAAAAGTTCTACAATATACCATGTGAAGTGTGCCAGTTCTTCACCCTTTTAAGTAATTCAATATAAAGAAAGCTCTAATTTTAGTAGAAAGCTACTACCTAATATTTAAACCTTTTCTCTTAGTAACAATTATGTTAAAATGGTTTCTCTACTAACCGCATCCCCACATGAAGTAGTAAGTTCATTCCTTTTAAAATGGTTCAAAATTGTCCTTTGTCGAAAGAGGGACATTGGGCCTTAAATAAATAAGTTGATGTTCGTATTTGGAACTTATGATGGAGCGTCATATTCCTCAAGCCACAAGGATATTCTCAATTAGCTTGCATCAAGCTCGCATCAATGTTTTTTTCAACAACATTTAGAGAACGTCCTTGTGAAAAGGATCTATAGAATTTTCAATGACTTTGCAAACTTATACGAAAAGATCCTCAATGCATGTGAAAAAAAGACAAAATGTGATTATATAAATTTGATCCAAGTTGACTAATTAAATCAAGATGTGACCTAATAACTAGAATTCTAGAAAAGAATAAACATTTCAAAGATTAGGATTCTTTTCCATCTTTAAAAACCACACCATATAGCCTGACAATCATAAATGCTAAGGAAAGTATTTGAATTCCCCCATGACAATCATGTAGACTATTACTTGTTGAAATGTATATAAAACATTTGAATGCCTAATAAGTTGGTGATATCATTGGTCTAACCTACACTTTTATAAACTCCCTTAACCAGTTTTATTTGTTATTACATGAAAATCAATTAAGGCTATTGTGTATGATCATGATTGTCTTAGGATGTAACGAAAGGGCACATAATGGGCATACATAATGATGTTCCAAATTTCATTTTATTACCCCTTTACCTTGTTAAGAATGCCAAAAATATGTGTCATTAAAAACAAACAATCATATACACACGTGTGCACAAGCTCACATGTGTGTACGTACGTGCGTGCAACAAATGTACGTAGATACTTGCGTGTGTTGCACGTGTGTGTGTAGTTATGTATACATGTATGTACGTATGTATGATGTATGTGTGTGTGCATGCAATTCGAAGGTGAGGGCAAACTCGTCCATCATGAAGGCTAGCACTTCAAGGAAGAACTTATGCTATAGAAAAGATGGTGGGGATCCACATCATGAATAATGCAAGGACTAAAGAGGCTACCAGCAAACATGGTGCTCCAAGGGCTAAAACTTCAATTCCAAAGACAACTCAATTTCTCTCCTTTGAATGATGCAAGAAAAGGATGTGAAATACGAGATTATTGAGGTATAAGGTTAGCCAACTTATGAACATGATGAAAGTAGGGGAGAGAGGAGTGAATACGATATGTAACTATACACTAAATGTATTGTGAACACGATGAAGGATATATACATCTTTACCCCTTAGAATTAAGATTAGGGATTTCCCTATACCATACAATTAAGCCATACTAAGATTAGGGATTTCCCTATACCATACAAGCAAGTGTATGGCTCTTGACCAAACTTGGTGGAACTCTTGGTCCTATTTTAAGGGACCCAAGAAAGTCATTTCGTATAGACTGAAATACAAGGTACCTAAACTTTGTATAGCTATAGTCTCATCAGTACGTGTGGTCTCTCTCTCTCTTCTCTCTCTTCTCCATGCTCAAGTCTTCATAGTTCCCTCTTGTGCAAGTAGCTTCCATAGTTCTCCTCATTCTCTCACTCCCTCTCTCTAGTGAGCTCATAGATCTTGAAATCTTAACATGGTATCAAAGCTTAGGATAGAGTAGTTCAAGATTAAGATTCAGATGCTTGCTCGTAAGACTGATTGAACACTTGATAGGATTGAGTGACGAAGAAATCCATGTCCATGCAAGCTCAAAATTTCTACCTGATCAAATGGTATCCTGAATACTTGACCTTATTTACATGAGCTATAGCCCGGTCATGATCGAATGGAACGATCAGATGTTAAAGTGATACTATATCAATTTATCCATCGAGCATTTGGAGATCTAGTAGGACAATGGAAATTATACGCAAAGGTGAGCAATGTAGCCTTGCCTGTCAATGGAGAGGACAAGCTTGCACTCTGGACAACTGAATGGAAGGCGTTGCAGATATCTTTTTTATAAAAAACCAAAAGGAGTGTTGAATAAATTGATGTTTAGGGGACACACTTATGGACATGGTCATGTGGTGTGTGTGTGCCAGTGTGCTAATGCTTGTGTAGGACATGGTGTGAGTGCTAGTAAACACCATGGTAGGTATGTCAGGTGACTCATCAGTTAGGTGTCACCCATCTAGGTGTGATTGAGATAAGTTAGGGACTTGGTGGCCAGTTTGATGGAGAACTTAGGGGTGTTATTGATGGAGACAATTAGGGAGATAATCATGGATCTGGAGCCACCTACTCATGGGCATTCCACTATATGTAACTCTACTCATGAATGAAATGATACTTGCCATTGCCCTCATGTTCTTGCTTGATCTTGCTCATACTCAAATTCTAACATGGTATCAAAGCAATTCTATCCTCCTTGAGCTGCTTGAGTCCATGCCATTCTCCTTGTGCTCTTCTCCCTCCGTACTCTTGTCATCCATAGCTTCGGGTGCTTACTAGCTCATCTCGTCTTTGCTCCATGGGATGAGTAAAGGAAGTCAATTCTTATAATGGATGATGGTTTGATTTCTACTGTTGCTTCTTTCATGCATCCACGCTACCTCTACTCACCGTCGCCTTCAAGAGCTTGATTGAAGAGTTTCCTACGATCCAACACTGAAGAACACTCAAAAGATACTTAACATTGATGGCTAATCATCCATGAGCTCCTATTGCTCTCCAACTATTCGTTCCATTCATCTCATGGATCTGCACACATTTTTGGATCTACCCGCTTGAAATCTTGATAGTACCGTCTCATCACAGTCCATCTTGTAGGCGAACCTTGAAGGGAGCTTCCTAAACAATTTGTTCAGTTGCATGACCTTCATCGTCACTTAGCTGCCATTTGATGCATCTACCTATGTGAAACTGAGTGACTATGCTAATGCATAATGTTGATGGCGTCGACCATGATTTCTCTACAAGCTTTATGTATATTTTTTGAGTCGTAGACATCTATTGGTTATTATTATTCTGACGCAAGAGTACACACGAAATAAAATGGCTTCTTTGATTTATCCTACTTCGGAGCCTAGCATACACTAGCTTCTTCTCATATTAGTGACCGGTTGGAATCACTACAAGCTGCTTCCGTTTGGACCCTACGTACCTCTTAGTAACAACACTACCAGTTGCTTCAAGGGGATCCCTAATCAGAAATCCATTGGCACATTTCTTCATGTATGATTTTATGTAGTATCACGTTCCTTCACAATATTATTAGTAGTCATTTTGATGCTACAATGAAGCTTCGCTTCCTTCAATCTGCAGTGTCCTGATTAATTCGAGCTTTGTTGGGCAGTAGTGGATCTTGTTTCCTAAGCATTTACCACAGCTTTTGTATCAACTAAGATTGTCTACAAGAATGGCATGATTGTGTGTGTGATAGCATCAATATAAATTGTGTAGATTGGTTGCTGCCTATATTTTTGTTTGAGCGATAGATTATCTACAAGATCTAGCTCTAGCCAAGTGATTTTACTTCCTTGCTCAAGATTGAAGCCTCCCTTATGTGAACATTTGGGGCTTTTGTAAGAATTGCAGACATTTTGCTATAGTAAGTGAAACTGATAGCTTTAAGGCCCTCTACTCTAACATTGGTGACTTCCCAGTTGGACATTTTGAGAGTCATGGGCTAATTGCCCTTGGTAGCTGCTCCCATGGACTTCACCAACATCTTTTGGGGCATTTTTGCCATGAGCTTCATCGACATATCATTGATAGGGAGGATGTGCACACTTATGTGCATGCAGCTACTCAGGGAACATCTCTCATCTCGAGAAATTTACATTCATTATGTATTCATTTATATGTTTGAGAGTCAATAAGGTGCTCTGCCATGGACAGTCCATCCTAAAATGATATGTTATTTCCATTTTAGTTAGTCGTGTTTGCCTGCTTTGAGTCATATGTCCTATGGTGATACCCAAAGATACATATCCCAGGTGGACTCTCTTGTTATAAACTGAGGTAAACAGATTTGGAGTGAGGCCATGGTGGAGCTAGGGCGTCCACATGTGCCTACTACCAATGCAACTGGAGTGAGAAAAGAAGGGCTACTGCCAGGGTAGAAGGTCATCAATTTAAGGGGGCGTGTTGGATAAATTGATGTTTAGGGGACACACTTATGGACATGGTCATGTGGTGTGTGTGTGCTAGTGTGCTAGTGCTTGTGTAGGACATGGTGTGAGTGCTAGTAAGCACCATGGTATAGGTGTCAGGTGACTCATCAGTTAGGTGTCACCCATCTAGGTGTGATTGAGATAAGTTAGGGACTTGGTGGCCAGTTTGATGGACTTGGGGGTGTTACTGATGGAGACAATCAGGGAGATAATCATGGATCTGAGCCACCTACTCAGGGGCATTCCACTATATGTAACTCTACTCATGAATGAAATGATACTTGCCATTGCCCTCATTTTCTTGCTTGCTCTTGCTCATACTCAAATTCTAACAAGGAGAAAGGGTCTATCAAAAAGGCAACAGCCAGTGTCTCGTGCCCAAGTCCATATGACCTAGATGGCTAGTGGTCTAGAAGAAAATGCAGACCCAGGCCAACAAGCTGAAGGGAGAGCACAGGATAGAACTATGTACTAACTTTGTCGACATGTGCTCCCACACAGTACACTTTCCATTGCAAGTGTTGACGTTGCATGAATCGGTGGGCAAGGGAGGAGAAGGGAAGGTATTTAGGATACAGGTTGTGGGTGTCTCAAGTCTTAGGCCAACATCGTGGTATGCTGACAAGAGGAGTAATAGAGATGATGCCCATGCTCATCTGGCACCAAAGAATGAGCTAGCGATGACAGTTGTCCATAGACTTGTCTGTCGAGTATTGGGGTACTCACACACGTGAGCTTTGGGTCGCATCACTCTGTTTTTCAATGGTGGAAGTGTGCACAATATGCTGATGTGTCTGCCATAGCGTTGCGGGACATATGTGAGATGGGTTAAGATCACACATCCCAAAGAAGATTTCGCTTTGACTGGAACTCTCCACTCACTAGGTTGCGAGCAAGGTTGTTCTATCATCATGGATTGTCCATTGCTGCTGCTGTTGCCAGTGATTTGAAAGCAGTTCACAAATAAAGATATGCGCACTTCGACTTGCATGCAACCAACTACATGCTAGACTTCACAACGGATGACATGTATGTCCGAGTTGGGATTATTGATTGGGGAAGAAGCCTCAAAAGTTGATATCTGCAAGACCCAGCTTATGCTCCTCCTAGGGCATTTCCATGGTTAGCATTGTAACTAGGCATTGTGAAACCCGGGCGAGCTTTAGTGACAGAGGCCATGGATTTTTTTCAATGTGGGCTTTGCACTATGCTCAACGGGTATCCCGTGCGACAACTAGCTTCAAACACATCTTGTTGTGCCTTCTCGATATGTTGTGCTTTGAAGGAAGCTTCCAAGGAGCTGCACATGTAAACGGGCATTCAAACGAGGCACATTAGTGCATTGTCCTCTTTCCATATGCATGTTCAAGCAACTTATCGATTGTGCAATGGATTCTGCGCCACTACTATGTGCAGTTGCACTTTGTGAGCAACTTTCCATAGTCATCGATTGATCGTCCGGGGTTTCAAGACCCATGGTTCTTTCTTCAATTACAAGTTGGGACTGGTGGCGTGCGACTATTTCATCAACAATCGTGTCTGCACTTGCGGCTATCTGACCACCCAAAACGGCTACCACCATTTCCACTCATGGACTGCACTTTCCAATCTAACTTTGAGGGTCGCCTAGGAAATGTTTGCGCATACGAGTTTTTGAACCCGTGTACTCTTTGTGGCAGTTATGAGCGTAACATAGTCTCGCGGGCTTTTGCAGGGTTTCGGCCTCATTTCTCTAGAGCCATGCTCACGTACTCTGTATGCACATACTAATAGATCAATAATGTGCAAAAGTTTCAGAAGCAAAAATGTCAATTGCCATGTATCAAAGCATTTCTCCAGTCTTGAACAAATTTATTTTTCGAATATGTGTTGCATGCAACAATCATTTCACTCTCTTATTCTGCCAACGTTTAGTCTGTGCGCTAGACCTCAAGATGGAGCAACCATCCAATCATCTTGCCCCCTCCTGACATAATTGGATGGTTATAGATGTGGTAATCTGCCTAGGGACCTAGGCGTGGGATGGCAAATTGCCTTTTCTCACATCTCGCTCTTTCTCGAGCAAGCACCTATTTGCACTATGATCTTTTGTGACATCATGCTCTATATGCAAAAGTCGATATTTCACATGCTAGTGCAGTAGCTAGCACTGCTTACATGCATGTGGTGGCTCTTTCTCTCACACCTTCTACTTCTCAATCGCAACCATTTGACACAATTATTCAAAGGATTTAAATGCATTCATGCATGCCACAAGTAGTCTAAAACATCTGGACTCAAATAAATGCGTAAGGAACTAGCAATTGATCGATTAAGAACATCCATGATCCAAATCAATGTCAAATTCCATTAGAATAGTTTCACATAGTAAATGTTCACTCATTTACATCTTCAGCTTGTACATGGGTGACTCTACTTTCTGCATGGTTAATGCCTTGCAGGATGCTAGCAACGGATTCTACACTTGGTCCCTCACATCTCTTTATTAGTTTTTCTTCATTGCCAATCAAATGTTTTCTTATTCTCATGGCCGATCCTGTAAAGACTTGGTTGCAAAAGTTGCACTTCCACTTTTGACGCCCTAACATTGTAACAAAATCCTGTGGTTTTGCAACACTTTGGCCTCTTTCTTGAGTCTCGTTTGGCAGTTGATATTGGCCTACCCTATCTTCTTTGTCCACCATGGTTGCTGCACATGTAAAATAGAAAAACCATCTCAATTCAATAATATGTTTTCAGCAACTTAAGACAATGTCACTAACATGTCATTGAAATGTAAGTTTGCTAGACCTCAAGAGAGAGCAACCATCCAATCATCGTGCTCCCTCCTGACATAAATGGATGGTTATAGACGTGGTAATCTGCCTGTAGAAATAGGCATGGGATGGAAAGTTGCCTTTTCCCATGTCCCGCTCTTTCTTGAGTAAGCATCTATCTGCACTATGATCATTTGCAACATCATGCTCTGTCTGCAAATGTCGGTATTTCACACACACTAGTGTAGTAGCCAGCAATACCTATATGTACACTTATCAAGATCCTTTGTTTGAATCTATGAAGTGAAGGGTTCTACCTACGTTAGACATATCTAACGTAAGTTTAGACATACATTTCATACCTATATAAGATCAACTAATTGTTCTGAGATAAGATAGTATTAATCTCTGCACATAAATGTATAGTATAGAATGCCACAAATTTCTTCTTACAAGCAAACTAGTATAGTCTATAACGATCTCTAGCGTGTAATTTGCAGGTTGATACAAGCTGGCAATTGCGAGCTACACATCTGGCTAGACTTTCAACGAGTTGTTATCAACTGGCAAATGCGAGCCACAACCAGCGAAAGCCAAGTATTTTCCTCTTCCTATTACCTAATAAGTACATATAAACTATAATATATCATTTTCAATTTCACATCCATGTGCAAGTAGTTACCAATCGGCATATGTGGACCACCCACTAGCACATGGTTTAAATGTATTTTGTATCCATATGCGAGTAGTTACAAGTCGGCATGCTATATAGCTAGTAACATACAAAAAACCGTGAGATTTCACTGAATTTTAAAAGCTAATGTCTACGAAAAAACTTTCTTTCTTATATTTTTGTGAAAATAACTTCAAATATATTTAAAAAAACATTCTTTAAAAGATAATCCTTTCAAATTACAAACGATAAACCATTAACTGAGAGCTACACATTTATCTATTTTGCATCCTAGTGCGGGTAGATATCAGCTGGCCTAAGTGAGCCCACCACCGACACTGGACACTTTTTGAAAGGATATAAAAACTCACAAATTAGTTTGGAAGCTTTCTTTATCCCTTTTCCTTGTTCTTTTTTGTTTTTTTCGAGACTTCAAGTAGAGCTAGATTCTCAAGAATGTAAACAATACAAGGTCGATGGAAAGTATATATAAGAAATTGCATTGCGCGGTATGTATCAAAAACCCGCGTGGTACATGAAGGCAACTGTGCGGTACATACATTACCGCATGGTATAGGTAAACACCGAGTGGTATACATGTCCTTGTACCGCATGGTAAGTGGTTTTACGGCACGATAACTGGTTGCAGCCAGTCTTGATAAAAAAATGTGATGGGGCCAGTTTAAATCACTCCAAGGGGGGTCAAAAAACTTTTAAAACGTTTTAATTTGTCGATTTAAAACACCCATTTTAATTCCCTCACAAATCCCTACTCCTTTGATAAGGCCTTTTTGACTATTACGGCATACATATATACATTTTGGATGCTTTGATTCAATCTCATATGTATGTAGACTATTATTTTAGTTTAGATTATAAATAGCTATTAGGAGTTTGATGTTTGGTGGTCTAGTGCTCAATTTAAATGTTTTTTTTTTCACAACAATTATATTTTGTGTTTTTGTATGTACAATTTAATTCTCATCGTCATTGTAGCATAGCAATTCGAGTGCATACGTAATGATTGTTGTGTAGATTAGATCATTGCTTCCCCTTTCACCACCCTGATAAAGAAAGAGAGAACCTAGGTGGCATCTGACATGTTTTGGGATTGAGTGATGAGTAGATTAGAGCTATTTTGCCAGACGAAATGTCTGAGCAAACATTTATAGAATTTTATATAGCCTAAACAAGGCATAGAGAAAAGAAGTCCATAGTGAAAGAGACTGGGAAAACCTTCTTACCTCAAGTGTTGGGTGATGTAAATGTACAATTGGAATTGATAAACCAAACTACACCTTTTTCCTAGTTAGTCGAGGAAAAGAGAAGTTAGATAGGTGGACTATGGAAAAGAAAAGTTAGATAGGTGGATTGTGGAATGGAAAGAATCCCACACGTCTATTCATTTAAAAAAATAGAAGGAGAGAGGGGTACTAGGAAGAGCATTAACTATCACGATGGTCCATTAATACCCAAATGGCTAGTGGGTCTGGGCAAGTGCTAACCATGTAGACCTTGCAGGCAAGGCACATATAGAACTATGTACTAGGTTTATCGAAATGTGTTCTTTCATTATTCACTTTTCATTGGCAACATTGACACTATGAATTGGTGAAGATTGAGGGTGTGTCAAGTTTTAGACCAACTGTGTCTTCTACTGGTAAAAAATCTAAATACGATACTGCATGTGTGTATGCATCGCGAAAGACAGCCTTGGCTAAAAAAATGTGATGCATAAAGCCCTTTGTAGAGCCATAAGTTCTACAATGACAAGGAGCTCAGGCTAACTAGTCCCTTCTTCAATGGAGGTAGTATCCATGACATGTTCATATGTCTACTTGAGCGGGGTTTCAGACACAGATTTAAATGTGTGCAACTATACGTTATATTTCATGGTGGACAGTAGATCAGTGCAGATGGAAATTATTGACTAGGGGAAGAGTCTACGCTAGACTGAGAGCAAGTACGAGTAGGATGAGGCACTTGCTTTTCCAGTAAGATTTTCCTTGGTTTGTGCAGGAGTCATATGCAAGGAAAGGTGTACAAACCCAACAACAAGGTGCATGATAAAAAATGTTAGATTGCTATGTTGTGGGTTGGTTGTTTGACAAAGTGGCACACTTCCTCATGCACTGCGAAGAGGACTTGGAGGACAACCATCTCCATCGATTGCCAACTAGCGCTAATATTGAGATAGTCTTCCACCTTTGCAACAAGTATAACCCACAGTGTATGCCTTGTTGTTGTGTCAACATCTATGCCAATAGCTCCCCTCAAGATGGAGGCCACTCTCTTAGCCTTGCCCTTTACACATGTTGATTGTGCCTCAGTCATCGCCCAAGAATTACCATAGCATTCTTGCACCTAATCCTTTATAATCTTCATGGCAGATGTTTAGTCCTCATTTTTTTCGAGACTCCACAAAACACTAGGAATCTTGACCACATGAAGTGTACGACCACGATGACTAAATTATATAGTTTATAATCATCGCATGGTAAAATCAAGCATTGCGTGGTATCATTAGTAGTACCCCTCATGGTGTATAGCATCCCCATGCAGTGAGTTTCAACGTCACGTGGTGTTTTGGAACTTCACTACAAGATGTGCCAACTCATCACGTGTAATTGTCTATAGCCGGCCTTCGTGAAAAATTGTAATTGATTAAATAGCATTTTAGACGTCTCAAAGTGCCATTTTGAAATGAGCAAGTCAATACCATTGCAAATCCATAGTTGTTTGGATTTTTATTGTTTTGGATGGTAGTAATGGTTAGATTTTTCATTGTTTAGACTAGTTCGAGTGCTTATATAATGATTGCTTAAGCTTCATATCATTGTCCCCCTGTCCATCATGGCAACAACTTTTGATTTGCTTGAAAGCATAGTGAATTCACAAGCAATTGGGTGGAAGGAAAGGTGCATCATGTATGAGCTGTGCATATGCTAGGTTTTGTACCTATTGTGTAATATGATGGCAAGTAAAAAAGAGGTGAAGGCATGCAAAGTCACGCTTCATAAAAAATTGAGCTAACAATAACTATGATGCAAATTGGTTGTCAGAGCAATAAGATTTACACATGAAATGGAGATATGTGTTGTAAGTTTGTATTATTATGCACACGTCTCTTGCTCACTCCTTTAGTTTCACCTAAATAAATAGCATCTCATCAATGGAAGAGTCTCACATGGATTGGAGGTCTCGTGTCAACAAGTCTTTAGAAAGAGACTATTTTACACACCCAGACTTGAATGCTTGTAAATACATTCTTGGTTTCATGATTGATGGGTGAATATATGCGGGTAGGGATTATCGACCGGCTAGAAAAAGTCTTTACATTGAACAGAGAGTTGATGAATGATGAAAAATCTTATGGATGCTTCCTCGAATAGATTTTGGAAAATAGCTTTATCAAACAAAAGCATATCCATAAGCATGGAGTCCCTGGCTAGCACATTTATACTGCTATGCGATGAACTATCTAGTTGCTTTTCAAGTCGTATTTGCTATAGAGCCTTACATAGTAGCACTACTAGATAGATGTTTAAAAAGGAATTCTCTCGAGCATGGTAGCATAGAAAAAATATTGTTCAAGCTACACACTCATTAAACTATTGAGGTTGACGTAATGCAACACATGAAAGAGATGAAGGAGTGCTTTTTTTGAGAGCTTAAATTGAAAAATTTTCATTTTTAATGTTCAAAAGTTGTACACTTGAGTTTCGAGGTTTTATGTAACCACTATTGCTCATAATTATGATTGATTTTTTATAATTACTTTATGCATGTGTGGCTTACAGTTTTTCCCACACTTGCTTTAGGTTCTTTTCTGTAGCAAAATCTCCATGGCTGCATCTTCACAACCATCTATGCAAGCTATATATGAGGCACAAGATCAAGGTAGCCATGCCAAAAGAGCCATGACTTTTTTGGAGGATGTGGCCGATGCTACCTTGTGTCCAAGTCGAAAGGCGGAGGCAAAAGCTATCGCACAAGCTAGTCTCTATCATGACCCTCAAGGTTGGAAGTGGGAAAGGATCAATGAGCTAGAATGGAATGAAACTCTTATGCTGTTTGGGTTATGTACTGCATTTGAGTTTCTCTGATTTTGAATTTTGTGAGCATTGTCTCTATGGGAAGCAGACTAAATCAGCCCATAAAAGAAGGGGAAAGAAAGAGTTTGAAAAGCTTGATTTGGTGCATTTAAACGTATGTGGTCCCATGCCTACACGGTCATTAGGCGGGGCTGAATACTATGTGACATTCATTGATGATGCAACTAGGAAAGTGTGGGCTTATGCTATAGCTCGGAAGAGTGATGTGTTCTAGGTATTTCAGAAATGGCTAGCCTTGGTTGAGAATCAGTCAGGTAGAACGCTTAAATGCCTACGAACTGAAAATGGTGGAGAGTATCTCTCTCATGGCTTTCAGCATTTCTATGATACACATGGGATTAAGAGGGAGCTCACATCCCCTCGTACTCCAGAGCAAAATCCAGTTGCAGAAAAGATGAACCGTACCATTCAAGAAAGGTTGCAATGCATGCTTTCCAATGCAAGTCTTTCTGGTGGTTTTAGGGCTGAGGCAATGAAGACTGTAGTGCATGTGATCAATAGATCAACTAGTAAGAGTTTGGATGGTGGTATTCCTGAAGAGGCATGGAGTGGCAAGAAGCCCTCTTACTCTCATTTGCATATATTTGGGTGTGAGGCATATGCACATGTGCCAAAAGAGCTTCGAAAGAAGCTAGATCCTAAGTCTAGGAAATGCATCTTTCTGGGTTATGGTGAAAGTGGAGAGATGGGCTATCGTCTCTGGGATCCAGAAGCAAAGAAGATCATATGCATCCATGATGTGGTCTTCAATGAGAAGAAGATGCATAAGGCACCCATGAGGGATGTGGAAATAAGGAGAATCACTTTCCAGGATATGAATCCACCTACATATGTTGATAGACAGCAAGCTGTCCATGCACCAAATGTGCAAGAAATGGTACGACCAAGTACTCCCACAGGTATACAATCAAGGGTAGATGATGGATCATCTATTGGTGGAAATGGTGAGCCAAATGTGGCTGATATGCAGGTGGGACAGCAAGCTGAAATGCCCTTGAGAAGATCTTCTAGAGTGTCTAGACCGCCTGATAAGTTTATTCCAGGGGTAGACTATGTGATGCTTACTGATTGCGGGGAGCCTTCTTGCTACAAAGAGGCTATGATTGAGAGTGCTCTCAATGGAAGCAAGAACAGAAGAAGGAGAGAGAGAGAGATAGAGAGCCACACAAGTTTTGGTGGGTGCAAAACCACCTTAATCTTCTTTTTCATTCATTTATATATGTGTTTGAGTATTGTAAATAACTGGGTTAAAGGCATAGTGACCTTTAACCCCCACAACCTCCCACTTAAAGGACAATGTGCCTTTAAGGGAGAACAACCAGTGAGCATACTATCCAATGCCCATCAATACACGACAGTACTCAAACCGCTGACTAGGTAGACTCTTCGTCAACATATCTGCAGGGTTATCATCTGTATGAATGTTGACAAGCTCTATGCGCTTGTCCTCAAGTACCTCCCTGATGAAACGGTACCTGACCTCAATGTGTTTGGTCTTTGCATGAAAGACCGGATTCCGTGCTAGCTAAATAGCACTCATGGAATCACTATGCAATGTCGGTACACCTTTATGAATCCCCAAATCTCCCACTAGTCAATCAAGCCATATAGCCTCCTTGCAACCCTCTGTGGCTGCAACATACTCAGCCTCTATGGTAGACAAAGCAACGCACTTCTGTGTGCGAGACATCCACGACACTGCACCACCAGCAAAGGTGAACACATAACCAGAAGTGGATCTCCTACTATCCACATGCCCTGCATAGTCTGAATCTGTGTACCCAAGTACACACATGTCTCCTTTACCAAAGCAGATGCACATCTCCTTGGTACCCTTCATGTACCTCATGATGCACTTAACTGCCTCCCGATGCCTCTTTCCTGGATTAGCCATATACCGGCTAACAACTCCCACTGGAAATGCAATGTCTGGTCTAGTAGCTATCATAGCATACATAAGACTCCCAACCGCTGATGCATAAGGAACCTTGGCCATCATGGCCCTTTCCTCATCTTATTTGGGACTATCTGTATGACTTAGTTTCACATATGGAGGCAATGGAGTACTCACTGCCTTCCCCCCCTCCATATTGAAACGTTGTAATACTTTTGTAACATACTCTTTTTGTGAAAGCCAAAGGAGTTTCCTACTCCGATCACGCGTGATGCGCATACCAAGAATATGACCTGCAAGTCCCAAATCGTTCATATCAAAGGCCTCATGCAACTTGGCCTTTAATGCATCTAGTTTATAAGTATTCTTGCTAGCCAATAGCATATCATCCACAAATAGTGCCAAGATTATCAGGCTATTATCCTTAGCCCTTTTAGTGTAGAGCCAATGATCAATTTCACTCCTTCTAAAACCCTGGGACTGAATGAAAGCATCAAACTTCTGATACCATTCTCTAGGCGCTTGCTTAAGACCATAGAGACTCTTCTTCAACTTGCAAACTAAATGCTCTTTGCCCTTTTCTTCAAAGCCTTCCGGCTGCACCATGTAAATTTCCTCATGCAAATCCCCATGCAAGAAAGCTGTCTTGACATCCATCTGCATAAGCTCCATATCCTCTAATGCCACTAGTCCAAGCATGCATCTAAGTGTGGTCATCTTCACAACCGGAGAGAATATCTCATCAAAGTCCACACCCTTCTCTTGCTTGAACCCTTTAGCGACCAAACGGGCCTTGTACCTAGGCATATCATCACCTGTGACCTTCATTTTGTAGACCCATTTACATGGCAATGCTTTCTTTCCATGTGGCAAAGAAACCAAGTCCCAAGTCTTATTCTTCATAAGTGAACTCATCTCTGATTGCATAGCATACTCCCACTTGCGTTGATCCTCGCGCATCATAGCCTCTTTATAGCAAAAAGGTTCCCTGCAATCAGTAAGCATCACATAGTCTACCCCTGGAACAAACTTATCAGGTGGTCTAGACACTCTAGAAGATCTTCTCAAGGGCATTTCAGCTTGCTGTCCCACTTGCATATCAGCCACATTTGGCTCATCATTTCCACCAATAGATCATCCATCATCTACCCTTGATTGTATACTTGTGGGAGTACTTGGTGGTACCATTTCTTGCACATTTGGTGCATGGACAGCTTGCTGTCTATCAACATATGGAGGTGGATTCACATCCTGGAAAGTGATTCTCCTCATTTCCACATCCCTCATGGGTGCCTTATGCATCTTTTTCTCATTGAAGACTACATCATGGCTGCGTATGATCTTCTTTGCTTCTGGATCCCAGAGACGATAGCCCACCTCTCCACTTTCACCATAACCCAGAAAGATGCATTTCCTAGACTTAGGATCTAGCTTCTTTCGAAGTTCTTTTGGCACATGTGCATATGCCTCACACCCAAATATACGCAAATGAGAGTAAGAGGGCTTCTTGCCACTCCATGCCTCTTCAGGAATACCACCATCCAAACTCTTACTAGGTGATCTATTGATCACATGTACTGCAGTCTTCATTGCCTCAACCTAAAAACCACCAGAAAGACTTGCATTGGAAAGCATGCATTGCAAACTTTCTTGAATGGTACGGTTCATCTTTTCTGCAACTAGATTTTGCTCTAGAGTACGAGGGGATGTGAGCTCCCTCTTAATCCCACGTGTATCACAGAAATGTTGAAAGACTTCCCCCTGAACTGTGATCAGCCCCTTTGTACATTCAATGCTGCATCCTGCTTGTTGCTGTCCATAGACTTCCGTCTAATCTCCTCGGCCAACAAGCTACCCACAACATCATCAAATTTCAGTACTCCACTAGGTGCAGAGTTACTGACAGCTGTACGAAAGGTATCCCATGAGGATGGCAATGAACATAAGAGAAATATCGCCTTAGTCTCCGCATCAAAATTCATTTTCTGAGCCTGAAGCTGGCTGAAAATAATATTGAATTCATTCAAGTGAGAAGCAATCGAGACCCCTTCCCTCATCTGCAGCTCAAACAACCTCTTCATGAGGTAAACTTTATTAGAGGCAATTTCCTTCTCATAAGTGGCACACAGTTTCTTCCACAAATCTTCCGTAGTCTGCTTATTTACTATTGTGAAATAAATTGACTCTGCAAGATGAAGTCTAATAGTAGACTTTGCTAATGCATCCAACTCATTCCAATCATCCTCAGACATATTTGCACACTTAGCTTCAATCCCTACCAAGGGTTTAATCTGCTTCTTTTGAATAAGCACATCCCTTATTTGTTCTTTCCATAAAGAAAAGTTTTCCCATCAAACTTTTTAATGTTGAAAAACTCCTTTTCAGACATGGAAGAGGATGCCATGATGCAAATGAAACAAAATCCCAAATGCTAGTGCCTGCAAGAGAGAATCACACCAAATACCAAGTGCACCCAAATGTGTATGCCACAATAGAGTGAAATATCACCAAAACTCAAAGCTCAAAGCATCAAAAGATGCATCTGACTCATGTGCATATACTATGCATCCATATGAGCAAATCTGGCCCAAAAGAAAATGCCAATAAGTGCCAAATGACTCAAGCATAAACATCGTCCACTAGCATATGCATCAATAATATCCATATCCAATGACATACAAGGTCACCACTAACTGGACCCTTTCACCACAGATTTGGGGTCAAGGCAATCATGCCTATGGAGTTCATAGTCCCGAGCCTCAGAGTTGTAATTAGAGATAGATTATTAGATGAGGCGATTCCAAAAATGCTATTAGAGCTTCAAAAACTCGATGAGATAAGATTGAGAGTGGCATATGTCATTAAGGTTGAGAAACTCTCACATACACAATGGGGGAATACACACAAAGGTGGAGGCTGAAAATAGTTTTCCTCTTCTTAGTTGTGAAAGCCAAAAGAACTCTACTACAAAGAAATAGAAGAAAAGAGAGCGTAGCACTATCAGTGCATCACCTGCAATGTGTCAAAGCTGTTCCTCAGCATAAAATAGCATCCATGTGCAAAGCATCCATTAAAAATAGCATCCCACAAGGCAATTTGGGCCTATCAGCGCATCCAATAAGGACCGTAATGCATCCAAATGGCCTATAAATCATCCACTGCAACCCAATGCACACCACGAATGAGCGGACATGGCTCAAACTGCAACGAGAGTGATCTGCATAAGGTATGCTCAAGAAATCATGGTCCCATAGAAAAGACCGCTACTGAAAATAGAACCTGAGATGCCTCAAAACATGGGTGCCATTGCATAATCGGACTCAACCAGAAAATCTGCAAATATCTCTCTTCTACCGAAACTCCAAAATCCCAACCGATGAGTGAGAAATGGGAGTCAACACTTATCCACTGCCATGTGGCATAAATCTAAGGTTTCAAAACCTTGGAATGAAAAATGCATAATAGAGAGACGAAATCGAATACACAGAGATCTATAACTCTGAAAATCCTCCACCAAATTGTGCAAGAACTGACAAGTAGGGGTTTTTGGGTGTCTGGAACGCAATGGGACAGACGGTTTTGGAAACCGTGGTCTCAATCACTGGGTCCAACACACAGATTGAAAAAGGTTTTTGGAAACAGAGCTGTTTGTAAACTCCACCGGAGTGCGAATGATGAGCAACATAGAAGTTTTAGGACCTCATGAGTCCACCGGAACTGACAGATCTGCAAATGGTTGCTCCAAACTTGAGTTCCAACACCCGGGCAAAAAACGCAAAAACTGACATAGTGAGTTAGAAATCCAATGAAATGATCCCAGATTCAAGAATGAAGGTGTTTCCAAGCTCCTGAAGTGAAGTGGACACCAAAAGCAAGCAATAGTTGCCTCTACAAGTCAATACAGAGTCTCTGTCATCGAACGGAACAGGGAAAAGCTCAAAAAACGACTTTTTCTTTGAAAACACTTAACAGGCTCTCAAAACCACTTCGCAAAACCAAAGTGACTTTTCCAAAGGTTCCTCCAAGGTCTCTGCACACTCGGATGCAAGTAAAGTCACCCACAAAGCTTCCCACAGAGCTTCTCCTTCCTCCCACAGAGCTGCTGAGCTTCCAAGCATTCACGCACGCTCAGCTAGATCACCCGGGCTTTGATACCAGTTGAGAGTGCTCTCAACGGAAGCAAGAACGGAAGAAGGAGAGAGAGAGAGAGAGAGAGAGAGAGAGAGAGAGAGAGAGAGAGAGCCACATAACTTAACAAGCTCTCAAAACCACTTCGCAAAACCAAAGTGACTTTTCCAAAGGTTCCTCCAAGGTCTCTGCACACTCGGATGCAAGTAAAGTCACCCACAAAGCTTCCCACAGAGCTTCTCCTTCCTTCCACAGAGCTGCTGAGCTTCCAAGCATTCACGCACGCTCAGCTAGATCACTCGGGCTCTGATACTAGTTGAGAGTGCTCTCAACGGAAGCAAGAATGGAAGAAGGAGAGAGAGAGAGACAGAGAGCCACACAAGTTTTGGTGGGTGCAGAACCACCCTAATCTTCTTTTTCATTCATTTATATATGTGTTTGAGTATTGTACATAACTGGGGTAAAGGCACAGTGACCTTTAACCCCCACAATGATGCGCAAGGATCAACGCAAGTGGGAGTATGCTATGCAATCAGAGATGAGTTCACTTATGAAGAATAAGACTTGGGACTTGGTTTCTTTGCCACATGGAAAGAAAGCATTGCCATGTAAATGGGTCTACAAAATGAAGGTCACAGGTGATGATGTGCCTAGGTACAAGGCCTGTTTGGTCGCTAAAGGTTTCAAGCAAGAGAAGGGTGTGGACTTTGATGAGATATTCTCTCCGGTTGTGAAGATGACCACACTTAGATGCATGCTTGGACTAGTGGCAGTAGAGGATATGGAGCTTATGTAGATGGATGTCAAGACAGCTTTCTTGCATGGGGATTTGCATGAGGAAATTTACATGGTTCAGTCAGAAGGCTTTGAAGAAAAGGGCAAAGAGCATTTAGTTTGCAATTAGTTTGCAAGCTGAAGAAGAGTCTCTATGGTCTTAAGCAAGCACCTAGAGAATGGTATCAGAAGTTTGATGCTTTCATTCGGTCCCAGGGTTTTAGAAGGAGTGAAATTGATCACTGCCTCTACACTAAAAGGGCTAAGGATAATAGCCTGATAATCTTGGCACTATATGTGGATGATATGCTATTGGCTAGCAAGAATACTTATGAGCTAGCTGCATTAAAGGCCAAGTTGCATGAGGCCTTTGATATGAAGGATTTGGGACTTGCAGGTCATATTCTTGGTATGCGCATCATGCATGATCGGAGTAGGAAACTCCTTTGGCTTTCACAGAAGGAGTATGTTACAAAAGTATTGCAACATTTCAATATGGAACTTTCTACCACTTTTTAGCATTTCTGAGCACACTTAAATGCTGCTAATATTGTTTTCCATTGCTTTGCCTACCACTTTTTATCAATTTATAGAACTTATTATTATAATTTTGTTGTTTTGTTATTGACCAAGCTGCTAAAGCTCCTAGTCATTGTTAAGCATGAGCAGGGCTAACAGATTTGATTCCACCATCTGAACAACTCCTGCCAATCGATCCTGACAGTTCATTTTTGTGAGGTAACCATGCACAGATTCTCGTTCATCTTCATGGTAAATAATTGATTCTAGAGCATAGGGATCCAAGCCGAATCATTTGTCTCGTACGATAATTCAAGATGGTCCATGTTTCCAATGCAGAGTCCACAAACTGTGTAGAATCATCCAATCACAGGTTTTCTTCATGATCATGAGCAGTTCCTTGGAGCCCTTGCCCTCCCACTCTTTCACCTTGACTGGGTATGTAAACCAAGCTTCATAATTGACACACCTGTCTGAATCGGAGGCGCCTTTCTTCTCACAAAGATCTTTTTCTTTCAGATGTCAGAGTCAATCCTTGAGCAGATCCTATGTGCTCTAATACCATGTTAGATAGTAAGGCTTGTTTGTTGTAGCCAAACTCAAGAACTAGAATATTGTACCAACCTTAGAATCACACTCACACACATCCACACAGTACACATCCACACAGCAGTTCATAGACACACATCTAGAGAGTACACATCCAAGTAGATAGCCAAAATCATGTATATATAATGCTTCAAAAGTGAACTGATCAAACTACAAAGTCCCACTGTGCATCCCTCATGGCTGCACTACTCACTACTGCACTTCTCTTGCTGCATGCCCTAGTTATAGCGGCTTCAGTAGCATCTGGGACGACTGGTCCATGGGTCCCTATTTATAGGCGAGGGCTGGGGGCCATCTCCCCTCTAGATCAGAACCAACTGGCCCAAGAACAGGCCCTGTTAGGTCATAGCTGCCTCCAAAGGAGGCCAACCCTGCCCATCGACCCTTCATCCAGGTCCTGCTGACCTCCAATTAGGCAGCCTCGCCACTTGCCCAACCCTCTCAGGGCTATGTCATGTGCACGGATCGGTATCTGACGTGTACTGGGTACACAAGACTAGCTCAGGAAGCCTGGGGAGGCTTAGAGTTAGGCAGGCTTGATTCTCGGGTTGAGTGGCAAGGGTACGAACCAGTTAGAGGTCTTCGCTATTTTTGGCGCTTGGGACCCGAGTCTATAAAAGGGGCCCATAGGTTCAGTTCTTAGAGAGCCGATGGGAGCAAGTTTCATTCCTAGGTGCTAGGTCTAATCCTGGATTGAGTCGCGGACGCGCGCCTACATCACAGCATAGCCCAAGGCCCAGTAGCAGATCCCAGGCTTCACAACGCCACCTGGTGGTATGGGACACCAGGCTGGTTAGGATCTGGTTGGGAGTTCGTGCCAGTAGCTCAGCTCGTGGCTCGGAGGGGACATCTCCTGATTCGGGATCACATCCCGTAGATGTCATGGTTGGGTGGTGAGCAGCCTGCTCAGTTTCCTCACGTTGTGTGTGTTCTTGTGTTTGTTTGCAGATCAAAGGTTTCAGGAGTGCTGGGACGTGTCAGTTGGTATCAGAACTAGCTCTAGAGGTAGGAACTTCTGTTCCAAGAATTTTGGACGATTTGTTCCTCCAGGTATGCCCTAATTTCGAAATTTGTGCTGCAAGTTCTTGTTTGGTCCATCGGTTATGGAAAGTAGTTAGATTTAGGGAAAAGGTAGGAAGAAGAGAGTGAGGATGAATTCGAGATTGCTGAAGGGTTAGGTGAGAGAGGGTGTGAGGTGTAGCTAGGAGAGAGTGGAGAGGATTGGAGGAGAGGCGTGAGAGGGGTTGTTGGGTAGGCGAAGGGTTGAGGGGAACCCTAGGGGATTCTGTGTATTAGTCAGGGCTGCACAATGGTTAGGTGATGTAGGTAGGTGTGTGTAGAGGGGTGCACCATAGGCTGGAGCAGGATTCGACCAAGCTGCTGTTCGGGGAGGCTGATGCAAGAAAAGCACCAACCCTCCAAGTTTGGGAGGGTGGGCATGCTAAAAAAAGCATCGACCCTCCAAGTTGGGAGGGTGGGTTTTTTTAGAAAGCATAGCTTTCTAAAATAGCTGCACCTGGCGAGATCATAAGCTCAGCCATAGCTTATGCTAGTGTGCGCAAGAAGACCCCTCCACACCCCTAGCGGATTTTCATTTCTGTACGGTATAGCCAGTAGCGAAACCAGCACGGGGAGTCTCCGGGTTTACCTACTCGAGTTGATCGTCAGCTTTGAACCCTTTCTTATCGACCAGCTTCTCTTTATTCGTCACCTCCTCTTGAGACAGTTTTTCCCTCTACTCCACTCTCCTTCAAGCTTCGATTCCACCTGTCACTTCTCTAAGTCCACTACTTTTCAGATCAGATTTCAGACATGGCTGATTCTGTAAATCCTGAGTTTGCAATGGGTGACCAGGATTTGAACTACCCTACGGAGGATGACCAGGGTCTCTACGACGATCTGATTACGAAGAAAGCCTTCAGTGGATTCACCACTGCTCTTGATGGAAAGTTTGAGCAAGTTAATGCGAATCAAACGGGGTTGACGCTACAACTCCAAGGGATTTAGACTACCCTCACACTTCTGACTAGCACTGTTTAGGCGCTCACGCATGTGGATGCCATGGCTTCAATGTTAGGTCCGAACATCACCCCAGATCCTTTTCCCGGAGATCAGAAGTCTCGTACCAAGGAGGTTGTTGACACTTGGTTGCACAAGTGGAAAGTACACTTCCAATTTCACCCTTATCCAGATGACAAGACAGCTTGCAGCCGGGTTCATGTCAGGAAAGGCTTTATTGTGGTGGAAGGAACTCCAACCCAAGCCTGCAACATGGATAGATTTCGAAGGGGTCTTCAGGAAAGAGTTTCTGAAGAAGGAGGAAGATTATGATATCGTAGGCAAGCTCAAAGCCCTCGATATGTCCAAGCTGAACTTGACTTTTGAGGTTTATCTTCAGAGGTTTCGGGATTTGTAGACCACAGCTACAAAGATGGATCCAGTGACCTTGTTAGGTTTCTTTGTGGATGGTTTGCCTGACTCCTACAAGTTACAAATCAAGAACAAGTGTACCACGTTGCAAGAGGCCATGAATTACGCATGTATTTATGATGATACCATGGCCAGTGCAAAGGGAACCACAGTTTCCGACACGAGTGGGAAGAATAAACGAAAGTTCTTCCAGTCTACCACTAGTACCAGGGAGATGAAGTCTATAGACAACGCCTCCAAGAAACACTTGACTTAGGTGAAGAATGGTCGTACCCGTTTCCTTCGTACCTTGAAGCTAAAGAAGGAAGGACGCTGCTTCTTCTGCGAGGAGTAGGGCCACACTAATAATGATTGTCCTAAGCGCAAGAACCAAAAGCAAGCATTGGGACCGAAGCTCTAGGCGGGTCTGGGTACCAAAGCCAAGGGAGCTAATCAAGTTTCGATGACAGGTATTTCTGTAAATGTCATTACCTGCCCACTTTCTTGTAATTGCACTTTTAATACTTCGTTATTTGGTTCCCATGATCTTTTCCGAGTCTATGGAGAAGTTAGGGACCAAAGAGTTCACATTCTCTTTGACCCGGGCAGCTCTCACAACTTTGTTAATTACAAACTTGTGCAGAAGATGGGGTTGTCCACGATACCTAGCGATCACACCTATGAGGTGCAGCTTCCAGCTGGGAAGCAGTTTTGGGATCGCAAGATTGAAGTGCTTTCTATCCGGATTCAAGAATACACAGCGGCTCTTACGTGCTATGTTATGCACTTGGAGCATGTGGACTTGTTAATCGGAATAGAGTGGTTTAAAACCCATGATATTCGGATTGGATGGAAGGAACATACTCTTTCTTTTTTGGATAAGGACACCCAATTTTGTATTCAGTGTGATAATATTCCCTCTTCTCAGGGACCTATTGTATCTGCGATGCAGCTTCGGAATATATTAAACACTTCTCATTATGATGTTTATCAGTGTGTTTTGATTCCGCTTTCTTCATTTGTTGTCTCTGTTAATAACAAGAACGATTTAAGTGTGTTTGAACACCGTGAATTGAGAACGTTGTTAAATGATTTCAAGGATGTATTCCCTGCTCAACTGCCGGAAGGTTTACCTCCAGAACGGGCAGTAGATCATCGCATAGACTTAGTACTACCTGGGGCTCAACCTATTAGTGTTCCACCTTATAGGATGAGCCAGTTTGAGGAGGATGAGTTAGCTTTACAGCTACAGGATTATTTGAATATGGGCTATATTCGCCCAAGTAAATCACCTTGGGGAGCACCTGTCCTTTTAAGGAAGAAGAAAGATTCTACATGGAGAATGTGTATGGATTATAAACGATTGAATAAAGTGACAATTAAGAATCGATACCCTCTACCTCGTTCTGATGATCTAATAGACCGTTTGGCCGGAGCGAAGTATTTCACTAAGATTGATTTGCGTACGGGTTATCACCAAATTCGTATCTATGCTAAACACATAGATAGAACCGCATTTCGAACTAGGTATGGCCACTACGAGTTTCTTGTATTACTTTTGGTTTGACCAATGCTCCTGCCACCTTCCAGCAAATGATGAACGATTTGTTCCGAGATTTTCTGGGCAAGTGTTCTTAGATGACATCTTGGTATATAGCTGAACGCTTGAGGATCACATAGGACACCTCCGGATTGTCTTAGTTATACTAAGACAACATAAGCTCTATGCCAAGATGAGTAAATGTGATTTCTTTATGAAGGAGATCATTTACTTAGGACACAAGATTTCTTCTGAAGGTATTAGCATTGATCTGGATCGTATCCATAAGGTTTTAGAATGGCCGACTGTGAAATAACTTCGTTCTTTCCTAGGATTTACGGTATTTCTACGGAAGTCTGTGCGTGATTATTTACACATCACGGCACCCCTGACAAACATATTGAAAGGTCGTGGATGCAGGTCTACCCAGCCGATCTCTTGGAATGATGCATTGAACAAGGCTTTTGAAACCTTGAAGTTTTCTATCAAGGAAGCACCCATGCTTGCATTACCCGATCCTACCCGGCCTTATGTTTTAGAGGCCGATGCGAGTGATTTTGCGATTGGGACACCTCTATTCCAAGAGGGCAGACCTATAGCTTTTGAGAGTAAGAAGCTAGACGACACCCAACATCATTGGCCCACACTAGAAAAGAAACTCTACGCTGTAGTGTATGCCCTTAAGGTTTGGAGACACTACTTGTATGGTTCGAAGTTTCTTGTATTGATTGATCATCAGTCAATTAAGTATGTGTGTGATGGGTCTGAATTGAGGGGACGGAAAGCTAGATGGGCAGAATTAATGCAAGATTTTGATTTTGAAATACGTTATCGAAAGGGTTCGTTGAATAGTGTGGCGGATGCCTTAAGTCGAGTCAAGTTTGTAAATGCTATGTCATTTACGGAAATATCCTCAGACCTATTTTAATCCTTGAGAGGGCTTTGCGCAACTGATAGTCATTTCAATTCTTATTGGCAGAGAGTCCAGGATGGAAGCTCCATGGTTGACCAGGACTCGGAGATTGTGCCCCCTATGGTACAGGCGGCAGGAGGTCAGTGGATGATTAGGAACGGCTTGCTGTTCCGAAATGAAAAGATTTGTGTGCCAAATGTTCTGAAACTTCGATCCAAGATTCTCTGGGAGTGTCATGAAGCTCCTAGTGCTGGACATCCGGGTATACATCGGACTCTGTCTCTTGTGAAGCATATCTTTTATTGGCCTAAGATGAGTGCATTTATTGAAAACTATGTAGTAGGTTGCCGGGTTTGTCAGGTTACTAAGGCAGAACGCCTTCGAAGCGCGGGTTTATTAAGCCACTGCAGATTTCAGGTAATAAATGGGAAAGTATTTCCATGGATTTTATTACTGGTTTGCCTCGAACGCGTAAGGGTCATGACTCCATTTGGGTCATAGTCGACCGTCTGAAAAAAATGGCTAGATTCTTACCTACTAGAACAACTATTTAAGCTGTTCAGCTGGCTCACGAGTTTGTGGACCACTTGTTTAAGCTGTATGGTTTGCCCTCTGACATAGCCAGTGACAGGGACTCGAAGTTTACAAGTAACTTTTGGACACTTGTTTTTGAAAAGTTAGAAACTACTCTAAGTATGAGTTCCTCAGATCATGCACAATCCGATGGCAGTACAGAGAAGGTTAACCAATTGGTTGAAGATATGCTTCGGGCATATGTTTCTAAGAGACAGTCTTCATGGAAAGACTATCTACCTATGATAGAATTTGCTTATAACAGTGCAAAGCATTCGAGTACTGGTTACAGTCCTTTTATGCTTATGTACGGGTGTTTTAACCTAAGTCACCAGTTATGGTTGGGCTAAAAGGGATTCAAAATGATGCTGCAAAGACCTTCTTGCAAGACATGCAGGAAATGTTGCAGTTTGCCAAGGAGTCTATTAGAAGTGCCCAAGATCGGGACAGATTTTATGCTAATAGACATCGTTTACCTAGAGAGTTCTCTGAAGAAACGATGGTATATTTGCGAATTCCCAAGGAATCCAAGAGCCTAAGTACTGGTTTGGTTCCGAAATTATCCCCCAGATACTGTGGTCCATTCAAGGTTATTAAAAGAATTGGACCAGTTGCATATCGACTACAGTTGCCTCCTGATGTTAAAGTACATCCAGTCTTTCATGTCAGTAGACTGAAAGAAGTATTGGGTGGGGATGATCAACTTGTGTATTCTTGAATTTCGTGACAGACAGATTCGTAATAGATCTATCACGGAATACAAGATCAAGTGGAAGGATCGTGTTGAGGAGGATGCAACATGGGAGACATTACAGACCCTCCGGAGAACATTCCCGGGTTTTTTAGCGAACTCAAGAGTGAGTTCTTAGAGGAGGGAAGTATGTCATGTGCACGGATTGGTATCTAACGTGTACTGGGTACACGAGACTAGCTCAGGTAGCCTGGGGAGGCTTAGAGCTAGGCTGGCTTGATTCTCGGGTTGAGTGGCAAGGGTACGAGCCAATTAGAGGTCTTCGCTATTTTTGGCGCTTGGGGCCCGAGTCTATAAAAGGGACCCATAGGTTCAGTTCTCAGAGAGCCGATGGGAGCAAGTTTCGTTCCCAGGTGCTAGGTCTGATCCTGGATTGAGTCGCGGACGCACGCCTGCATCATAGCGTAGCCCAAGGCCCAGTAGCAGATCCCACGCTTCACAGCGCCACCTGGTGGTATGGGACACCAGGCTGGTTAGGATCTGGTTGGGAGTTCGTGCCAATAGCTCAACTCGTGGCTCGGAGGGGACATCTCCTGATTCGGGATCACATCCCGTAGATGTCATGGTTGGGTGGTGAGCAGCCTGCTCAGTTTCCTCACGTTGTGTGTGTTGTGTTTGTTTGCAGATTAGAGGTTTCAGGAGTGCTGGGACGTGTCAGGGCTGGTTAGGTCTTTTTCTTTTTTTTGTGCAAAGAATGGTTAGGTCTTTTCTTTGGCCCCATAAGCCCTACAAAAGCCTACTTCCTGCCCATTTGATGGACCTTCCAGCCCTTATAGTTGGGTCTTCCTTTGCTGCCCATTTGGCAGCCAGATCGGGTCTGATCTGCAAGTCACATGGCTGCTCGGATTGCTGCCCACATGCAGCCCATGTACCTGCCACTCATCATTCGGTCTGCCCACATGGCAGTCCTCTCAAGCCCTAGCCCTATATTCTCATGCAGGTGTCACTCTTCGTTATTTTCCTCATATGGGGCTCACATGTGGAGAAATGATCCTCATTCTTAGACAGAGAGGCCTTGTCAATTATGCCCCAGCATGAGTGCATCCATATACTGCAATTGGGGAGTCAAGCACGACAATATGCGAGCACTGATGTACATGTAATATGAATGGTAGACATATCTGTATGTATTTAGCTAACATGCCTTTAGTTCTAATAAATTTGATCCTTGAAATATTGCTAAAACCCTTTCAGCTTCTGGAAATCCACCAAACTCGATGCATGAAGGGTTGGGTAGCTTGGACAGAAATAAATAAATTAGATGTGAAGCCAAAAGAAGATTTCTCAACACATATGGAAACCATGCGGTGCTTCATTTTATCAGTGATTATTCTCTTGCAAATCAGCCACATATGAAAGCTGCTTCAGCTAGCCGCCTAGTTTTTCTTTTTTGAACTATGTAACATGATCTTTGAGTTCCACACAATGAGACAACATCTTCATATGCACAAGTATTTGTCCAGTTTAGTCCATTATGCACTTCCACATAAGGTAGATCCTGATACCTTCTCATCCGAGAACATAGCGTGCACGCTTAGCATATGGAATGAAAGACATCTCCAAAAATATATGCCAATCCAATTAGGTTATGTATATCACCAATAATCCCCACAGGAACATAACCCCTCCTTGAATCGATGGAATCTATTACAATCCCTTACTACTATCTCCCTTTGAACAATTCTGGAGATGAACTTGGCAGCAGTATGACAATCAGAACACAGTCGAAGGTTCTTAATAATGTAAAGAGGGGTTCCAGCTGGAGTCGAAATGAGACCAAAGGCAATGGCCAACTTCTCACTGTGATAGCAAAGCAAGTGTTATTTTAGCTCCTCCACATCATGAAGAACTAATGCCGTATCTGGAACATAACCTTCCTCCTTCATCTGCATATGCAGCTTCTCCAATTCAGCATATATATCCTCTGTCTGAGGGTGTGACAGCATATATATCCTCTGTCTGAGGGTGTGACCTATCTCTCACTAGAAATTCATGCACCATGTTACCAACCTCTATAGACCTGCGTCCAGCCTCCTTCTTGACACCCCTGTCTAACATGAGTTTCCTCATCTCCAATTCTTGATCCCACCTCCCTTCAGAGGCATAGATGCTTGACAATAATACATATGATGCAGACTTACGTGGTGCCAACTGAAGAGCATGTTCCGCAGCAATCTTTCCTCGCTTCAAATCACAATGAACCCTGCAGGCACCAAGAAAAATCTCCCAGACCATGGCATTGGGTGGAATTGGCATTTTGAGGATGAAATCTTCTGCATCCTCCAACAAGCCAGCCCGCCCAAAAAGGTCAATCATGCAGCCATAATGCTCGATTGTTGGTGTAATGCCATGATCTGCCTTCATGGATCGAAAGTGGTAACACCCCTCACGCACTAAGCCAGAGTGACTGCAAGATGAAAGCACGCTTAGGTAGGTGATTGCATCTGGTTTAACGCCTTCCTGCCGCATTTGGTAAAAGATGTGAAGAACGTCTTTGGCATGCCCGTGATAGGCAGAAGCTGTGATCATGGCGGTCCACGAAACCACATCGCGTCTGTACATATTGTAAAAAACAATCTTTGCATCCTCCATACTTCCACATCTTCCATACATACTAACAAGAGAGGTTCCAACAACATCATGGGATTCAAGAGCGGCTTCAATAATGCCAGCATGGATTAACTTGCCTTGTGCCAGTGCTGCTAAGTCAGCACATGCACTAAGAGTACTGATTAAGGTGACCTCATTTGGCTGCACACCATCACTCTTCATTTGTACAAACAGCTTGAGGGCTTCCCTGCCCTGCCCATGGATAACACAAGCTGAGATTATGGCATTCCATGAAACAACATCATGCTGATCCATCTTATCAAACACTTTTCTGGCCTCCTCCAAACTTCCACATTTGCCATACATGTTGATAAGGGCATTCCCAATTGACAAGTCTGACTGAAATCCTTCCATGGAAATACCAGCATGAATCATTTTGCCTGATGCTAGATCTGCTAGAGTAGCACATGCACTCAGAAGGCAGCTAAAAGTAATTCCATTTGGCCTCGCCCCTTCCCTAGACATTTGACCGTACAGCTGAAGCGCTTTCCTGCCATGGCCATGCTGAGCATATACTGTGATCATGGCCGTCCATGACACTGTGTCTTTCGGATGTATCATGTAAAATGCAGCCCGTGCATTTCCCAGACTAGCGCACTTACCATACATGTTGATGAGGGCAGCTCCGACATAAGCATCTGAGTCTAATCCACAAAGAACAATGTGAGTATGAATCAATTCGGCCCAACCTAAGGCTTCCCTATTCGAGCAAGCACCAAGAACGGTGCTGAAGGTGTATTTGTTGGGCTTCAGGCCTTGCCTTTGCATATCTGCAAAGAGATGAAGAGCAGCCTCCCCATGCCCATGGTGGACATAGGCTGCAATCATGGTGGTCCAGGAGTACACGTTCGGCCGGTGCAATTTCTCAAACACCCTACGTGCATCTTCAACAGCCCCACACTTCCCATACATCTGAATTGTAAGGTTTCCCACGAATCTGTGTTGCTCAAATGCAGTCTTAACAATGTGCTTGTGTACACGCCTGCCCTCTGACAGGAGCTTTGCATTGCCACAATCCCGCAAGAGAGAGACATAGATGACCGAATCTGCACCAGGGCCGGGTAAATGAAGCCGATCGACTGCTTCCTTTACTGTTGGGAGGCCAGATTCTGAATCTGGCAGGAAGGATAGCTCCGCAGAAGAAAAGAATGCGGGAGCAAAAGCAGCATAAACTGAAGGCAATTTGAAATATAACAGAGAACGTCTGTGGGTGACAAAAGCCATCAAGAGCCGCCATAGCCCTCAGCTGCTGCTGCAGAATGTGGTAAATGGGAGGAAGAAAAGAGGGGCAATCTTGAATGGTTTACCTTAGCTGTTTATATACATGGAAGCCATTTGCTCAGTAGCCAGTCCTAGAATCTCCCTCTCTTTTCCTCACCTCCAGATTGAAGCCCGCTGGTGTCCCTTGGCACTTGCTTATTAGGGTGTCTCCAAACTAGAGCCACCCATGCCCGCCTGTGGTGCATTGAATGCATCTCTGCTCTCGGGTTAACATGAACTGGCAGTCTTGCCCATGCGCGTTGCCCATCGTGCTCAAGTTTGTAAACACCCTTTGAATTGATACTAAGGGTATTTTCCCACCTTGTGCAGCAATGGCACTCAGCTAGTTTGAGTGTTAGCCCCACCTGAGCTAGCTCCCTGCGCGCGATAGGGAAGCTCATCTGGCTATCAGGGTTTGTGTGTTGTGTGGAAGGGAGGGGGGGGGGAAATGTAACTACTTTTTTTTTGCATGAAATCCAAATTTGTATTAAAAGGAAAAAGCTTACCAAAAGATAGGAGTCTCCAGAACCACGTAAGCAATAGCAAGAAAAACTCTACACAAGAGCACCACATCCTGCAACGGGCTAACAACCTCCTTAAGCTTACAAAAACTTAACGGCCTTTGGACCGCATAGGCAACATCAGGAAAAACTCTACACAAGAGCATCACAGCCCGCACTGGGCTAATTTCAAAATAGCTACATAAAGATATTAGACAAGTAAATTCTTCCTAGGAAAATAGTTCAATGTTGAGCTCAAAGCCTCAACAACATCATCAAACAAAGTAACATGATGATGAGCCCTCAAATTGTGCGATTAGTGTAAAATAACTACTTAAGTTACATTAAAGTTAACAACACAAATTCAATTCCATAGGTATCCATTATATTATACATAGTGGTCCCATAAGAAATTTCATATAGTTTTTCTCACAATATGGTATATCTTTACACTATGATGTCCAATCTTTGATCTTACAATCACAATCTCTTTTACTTTTCATGGGCGTTCAAACTAGTAACCATCTCAATTTAGTCTTGACCCTTAAAAAATACTTGATAAAAATCATAAGTAAGGTAGCATTCCCATTTTCCAATGTTAAGTTAACCCTTATTTTCTATATTTCAACTTACAAGTATCCATTCACAAAAGGTCCTTAAAGTAGGTATTCCTAAGGGGTTAAACTTGCATGCCATTAAGAGATTTAACGTAGCCGGATCCCCTTAAATCCCAATCAAAATGCAAACTTCTATGTTAAAAGTCTTAACCGGTCTTTCATAACTGATAGTGAGAATAGGCCCTAAATCTCTCCAAAGTCTCTATTTCTAAGGGGTTAATTTTTCATGCCATTAACTCTATTTCTAAGGGGTTAATTTTTCATGCCATTAAGAGATTTAAGATAGACGGATCCCCTTAAAATCCCCATCAAAATGCACACTTTCATTAAATTCCTTAACTAGAAAGGCTAACTGATAGTGAGAATAGGCCCTAAATCTCTTTAAAGCCTCTAAAACTCTCTCTCTAGTGGCCTATGAGTTCCCCTATGAAAAAGTACTATAGTGCACAAGGGTGCACATGATATTTTACTAAGCTCGCGTGTAAAAATATACAATTGGTAGAGTGTGAATATCTCTTAAATATTGATTTCTCTAATAATAATAACACTTTAATACATCAACCTTTAAATTTCGCCAGTCTTCAAGTATTAGAAATCATCACAATGATTGTTTCAAATCATTAAAAGAAACCAAGCAGCTTCAATTATCCAAGTAGAGGTATCCAAGTAGAGGCACCATAGCCACAATTAATCTAGCCACCAAAACTAGACCTTTAAGATCACAAGGCTTATTACATACACCCAAATTTTTAGGAAATAATAATTTTAAAATTATTTACAAGGTTTGTGTTATGGGCTAAACTTGCCCAGAACAGAAATATACAAGATAGTGCAGAAACAGATCCTAAACAGAAGCTAGTCAGACAAAAACTGAAGATAGTTGGACTATATTACGAGTTCAAAATGTATCCTTCAAGGCAAAAGTAGATACAATAGAGAAAGGTAGATGCAAAAAAATTCTTCTCCCAACAACACATAGTTAGGAGCATGGAGAATTGTGCATAGGATCAGCATCCGACTTGCCAAAGGGGAATACATGGTCTGAAATCCTAGTCAGACCGCAGTTTGACTACCATACCTCAAGATACCGTTATCCAAAAGGAGTTATAACAGTGGTTCTTGGTAACTGCTACTCATCCATATGACTTGTGACCTTCCAACTTCCACATGACTTGTGACCTTCCAACTTCCACATGACTCTACTTAGCCTAGGTGCCTAGATACCCCTCAACACCTGGCACTTTCGGTCGGTAGCTCTTTTTGGAACAAAAAAGCGTAGACACGAACCCTTTTTAACCTCCATGGTGTAGGATCTACTAATTACAATTTTACCATTTCATGGTTGCATGCCAAGGCTGGGAACCCATGAAATATAATGTCATGCATCTTGGTTTATACAAAATGAATAAGTAGAACCATGCATGAATCAGCATGTTCCCATTCCACTGGCACAGAATGGATACCTCACTCAAATCAAGCAAAAAACAATATGTCGATGAAGCTCCAACATGCGCAACATTAGTCGGTGTAATGTCCTCAAAGACATCCTTCATTTGTGTTTGAAAAATCTACATTTGATGTTGATTAAACATCCCAAAATTTGAATATTCAATCAAATTTAGTCCCTTGTTTGAATTCTAATTTTTGTGTAGAATCTGCCATAGTCGGACTGCCGAAACTAGTCGGATTGCCATCGGATTGCTTGTCCATGTTATGCCAACTATTTGATCATCATTTGCTGAATAAAATGTCACAAAATTTACTATTTTCGCATCCTTTAGACCTGTTAGACTAACAATCCAACTGTCAGATTGTTTCTGACCTTCGGAATGCATCCGACTTGTATCAAACTGCCTGAAACATGTTAGAACTATTTGCTGAATTTTTGTTTGCTGTTTTTCCTTTTCCCAAGCATTCATTTGCTGTATTTTTTTACCTTGAACACTTGCTAAGTGTTTGCATATTTTTGGTATGAAGTAGAGGTGATTAGGGGACTCCTCCGGACTGTTTCGACTCCATTTTGGGCTCTTCTGGCTCCAAGTTAAGCTCTTCCATTCACCCTCATCTTTATCCTTTGCATTTTATAAATATCAGCATAATCATCAGCATCATCTTTGTTTGCATTTGTTTTTGAATTTTCAGTTTGTGCTTTTGCCTCACTTTTGCACTTAAGTCCTCCCAAACAACTAGATCTTTGCCAACAAGGGGATCTAAATATAAATTGAAATTTGATTGCATAGCATCATTATTTGCATCAAAATAATCATCCTCAAACTCTGTACAAGTATAAAAAACATCTCGGATGTGTCATCCATCAAATCTGGAGTTTTTGTCCGTAAAACCACCTCAAAGGATGTTTCCTCCGGAACATTGTCTACATCCTTTTCTTTACCCAATAACTTAGCTGAATTCATTTGCATTTTGCCATTTGAAATCTAAAATTCTGTCAACATTGTTGTTTGCATTTTTATTTGACTTTTCTGAGGCAATTGGACCCTTAAAGCCCTCACCATTTTGTGGAAACTGATCAGCAATCTGATTATGCTCAAAAGAAAGAAGAAACCTCAATACCTCATTATCTTCATCATCAAACAATTGGTCTTCTGCCTCATTTGGATCTAACTTCTTTTCTTTTTTCTTCTCTTCTTCATTGTTTTGAATCTGGACCATCTCTGTAGCCCTTTCATCATTGCTTGTATCCTCATCATCATTTTCAGCCTTCATGCATTGCCAAACATGGGAAATAGATGCTTGATCATCTAGAATAACTTCTTGACTATGTAGGACTGATGTCAAACCATTTGCATTACTCATTTAATCAAATTGGTCAGCCAACAGAGCATTCTCATCCTTGACAAACAATAGGAACTGCTCAATAATAGCATCTTCCTCACATACATATTTGTCAACTTGCATATCAACATCAGAAACCTTATGAGCTGAAATAGCATCATCATCATAAGCATTAATATTATGATTCATTTCAAGCTGTGGTTGTTCTCATCCATTGATCCACACCAAAGAGAAAAACCATTTGGACTTGAACTTTCAGCATCATCCTCAAGATCTTCATTATTCGCATCAAAAGTTGCAATCTTGAAATAAAGATAAGAAAAAACTTTAACTTCATTGCTTTGACATACTTTGGCATGATTGGTTTGAATCGGATTAGGAATGTACCCCAAACCTTCCTTGTTGTAAGGGCTAATGTAGTTAGGCTCCTCAAAGATTGCATTTGGATTAATTTTCTCTTGCTTCCACATAACATCAATAGCAAAAGCAGGTGCAAATGCATAGTATGGACACTCATCCTCTGTCGGAAAGTAATCATATTTATCATTATTTGTTGATCCAAGTTCTTCTTGCTCCATTTATCGATGAAGAAACCCAAAACTTATAGGCATTAGACATTCATGCATACTTGAACTTTCATACAAGTCAAAATTATCATTTGACTATTCGAAATCACTGTTTGATTGTTTCAAGTTGATGTCCAACTATAGTAGATTACTGTCGAACTCTAGTTGGACTGTCATTAGATTGTTGTCTGACTCTTTGGAATGGATGTCCCACTTGGGTATGTTTTGGAAGAGTAATTTGCTAATAATGGAGAGAATTAACTGAATGATCATTGCAAATCTTACCACCATCTTTGAAATCTATCGGAATTGGAATCATTGTGCTCTTTGTGCTCATATTTGAAACGTAGAATCTGAACTCTTTGTTGAAGTTCTGAGATACCAGCCACATACTAACAAGATTTTCAATCTCCTCTATGGAATTTGGTATGCCAAGATTTTGCAAAATCAAGCAAAGTGGAATAATCCAAAAGTTTATCCAATATCTTGCGAACCTTCCGATCAGACATTGCCTCACATATTATCAGAAAGATCTCATAAAACTTCAACTCCAATAGATTAACACAATACTTTTCTTCGATGACCATGTTGCTTGCAATGCTTGCACAGATATAGATAGCAATCCTTTGCCTTATGATCAGAATATCCAGACAATAGACAATGCATCCTCTGACACTTGTTTTGCTTTGACTTTGCCATAATGGTTAGAAAATAGTCAAAAACTTTTTGCTTAGGTAAATAAAAAAATAAAGAGATAAAGTTACCTATGATTCATGCTTCAGATTACTTGGGCTTTAGAATTTGACATTCAAAACAGTGTCGAACTGTCTTTCGACAATTGAACACAAGTTGGAGCTCAATCTGATTAGGAAATCTCTTCCATTTTTGAATCTGAAAACATGTATTGAAAGCTAATACAATATAGAATTATGTTGTGACGTCAGATTTCAAAGAATAGATTAAAAATGAGAGAATAATGGTCGGACTTCTATCGGACTGTAGTAGGTAGGATTGTTTCCTGTCAAAGCAAGTCGGACTGCATGGTCAGACTACATGGTTAGACTGTCAAAACAAGACAAAATCTGATGTTTGAAAGTCAGAATTACTTCTAGTTTGATCCCCAAAAAACTTTGATCTTCGTCATTAAAGAAGACATAGATACTCTTGTCCAACTGACTTTGTGATTATAGTTTTTAATGATCCACTCGGGTGATTTCCAACTTCATCTTCTTGTACAATAGACTTTGACTAAAAATCATTTGTTATAAAACCAATACACACGTCTATATAGGCTGGCCAAATTATCCATCATAAATTGTAGCAATTTGGGAGAAGGTAGATATGATTCATCCACAAGACATGACCTTTGGCATCCCCATCCTTCAATACGGTTTGGATCAATTTTCAATTAGTTGCATTAGCAGACAAATCTTTCTCACAACTATAGCAATCTTCAAAGCTTGGCATGGTAGTCTTTCAACAGCGTTGGCCCTGTTGCAATCGTACATAATTCTCTTCCATTTCCGAGTGATGTATGTAGTATGTGAAAGCAGTCATAATTCACCATTTGTGACCTCAGCAAGCAACCACAATCCCAACAGCATGTTGGCTCTCATAGCTGTGTTTCCTGGAGCTTGCAAGTCTGCGCGTTTGTATGGAGCTTGTGTTTCCTCTACTTTTGCAATCCTATGCTCCCCTATTTGTCAAAGGCTATGACTCAGTCAGAAGCATTTACGTTGCTCAAAGTTGGATGAGTGCAGTTCTTGGAGAGTCTTTGAGAAAACACTCCAGCCAAACGTTTCCAATCCAATATTGAATTTCCAGTGAAAACAAAGCACCGTTGAGTCGCAAGGACATGAAATGTTACACTGCTACGCTTACAGAAGATCCTTTCTCGATCTCTTTCACTCTATAGGCTTCTGTCCGCAAGGCTCTGCGTCCTGCTGCTTCTGATACAATTCGATGTTGCCGATACAATGCTTCCGATGATGCAACGTTGCAAGTCTGCTTGTCCCAAATTAGGACGTTGATGACTACTGTGAGAAACTTGTTGACCATGCCAGTTACGGTGAATGTTGTTGACTACTGTGAGAAACTTGTTGACTACGGACGTTGATGACTACTGTGAGAAACTTGTTGACCATGCCAGTTAGCAATAGCTTTTCGAGCTGCAAACCCAAAGAAGCTTATAGCTAGACCAAAAGCACAAGAGAGACCTACTGAAATTATAGCATCAAAGTTCCACCAGCTTTCAGCACTATGGGCGACATGAAGAACCTCATGTACCCATTGGCTTGCTCTTGTAACAACAAACTGCTGCTCTTCATTTGGTGCAAACGGGACGCCCAAATAGAGTGTCAACAAGGCGGGACTATAAGGCGCTCCAACAAGGTCCGGGGAGAGCAATGAACATTTCGTGACAGAAGCGTTTCTTCCTTCATCCGTGAGTTCCTCCACCTTTAATCCTACCAAGCAGATTAAAGGGATTGACATGGAGTTGAAAACATCATTTGCCTTGCCATGCCTTTGAGTAGCTCTGCTTTTCGAAAAGTTGTGTCAGTGATTGCCAATAGTAGCGGAGTAGAAGACCGGAAGACAATGAACGTGTCCACATTAGCGTGCTTCAAAATATTTGTGTTCGTGAAAATGGCAAGGTCGAATACTGATGCAACAGGCATAAACTTCTTCGCAGTGTCCCAAACAAAGCACATTCCCTCATAGGTGCTACGCTTGGTTTAGAAACAGATTCTGCCATAGCCAACCTCCTCTGAGCTTCGCTTTTCCATAGCCAGACCTTGCAAGCTTTTCTCATCGTTTCCTGTAATTTCATGCATTGCTAACGAGACTTTGTCAATTTCTCATAGCCATCATCTCACCTTTCAAGCTCTGCATCTAATTCTCTACCTCCATGAGGCTGCCTCTTCAAATCCAACTCTCGCCTCTGCATCCTTTTCATCCTTCAACCAAGGTGTCACATTTTTCTTCTTCTTGAAGATGTATCCGAATCTCTCATGGTTTGCTTCATTTTCTAAATAAGCAGGTCTCTTTTTGGAGTGTTGAATGCTCAAACCAATTGCAAGATCACCAAATGTGTTATGGGCTGAACTTGCCCAGAACAGAAATATACAAGATAGTGTAGAAACAGAAGCTAGTCAGACAGAAAAAAAAGAGTGGGACTATATTACGAGCTCAAAATGTATCCTTCAAGGCAAAACTAGATACAACAGAGAAAGATAGATGCGAAAGCTTTCTTCTCCCAACAACACATAGTCAGGAGCATGGATAGTTGTGCATGGGATCAGCATCCAGCTTGCCAAAGGGGAATACATGGTCTGAAATCTTGGTCATCAACAGATAGCAGTTTGACTACCATACCTCAAGATACCATTATCCAAAAGGAGTTATAACTACCCATAGTGGTTCTTGGTAATTGCCACTCATCCATATGACTTGTGACCTTCCAACTTCCACATGACTCTACTTAGCCTATGACTTAGCCTAGGTGCCTAGATACCCTTCAACACTTTGCATAAGAATTACATACACCTAAATTCTAGGGAATAAGAATTACATTGAATATCACCAGGCCTTACATAAGAATATAAACCAAATTGATAGGGAATAATATTTTTTAAAGTTTTACTAGATTGCACTTATGTAGACTAATCTTCACCCACTTATCTTCATTGGTTTTTATTGGTGTTCCCTCATCTACATTACTCTTATAGTGGTTCACTTCATTTCATGTAGTGGTACTATCACTAGATTCACTAGACATAATCAATTGTTGGCCCTACAAGGGTCTATGGAGTGTGTACAAAAATTTTGGTTAATGATGTACATATGTTTGTCATTCCCTTGTATTTGGTCAAGCTAACCAGATTTAGAAACGGGTTAGTGATAATTAGTGTTAATTAGATTTAGAGTTACTCCATCAAACCTACCTAAGCCCGGATGTATATAAAGTTCTTTGTCTCTTATGTTGTTCTTGCTCTGCTTACCACACACCTACTACACCACTCTCCTCCTCTCTCCTTCCTTCCCTCTAACCTCCCTATGCTTCATCTTCTCACCCATCTTATTCATCCTTTCCTTCCCTCATTTTGTCCTCCTCAACTCACATCCTACTCCTTGATTTTTGCCCTCCACCAACTACTATGCATCCTTATTTCTAAGCTAGCTATAGAGACAGGAGAAGAAAAAGATAAAGAGAGGAAAATGGAGAGAGAGAGAGAGAGAGAGAGAGAGAGAGAGAGAGAGAGAGAGAGAGAGAATGATAGCCTCCTCCATCCTCGTATCTGATAGTAGCATAATCAAGCATAGATAGTCACGTGACTCGCTCCCATTCTCCTTACCCATGCATCTTACTTGCATTTGTGAATAATTGAAGACACCACCATTGTTTTGATGTGTCAAGAGCTGCAATAAGGTTCATGGTTTTGTTGGTTTTTTAGTAATCGAAGACGTATCGCTTTGATTGCACAACTTTTCTATGGAGATTAGATGCTTTTGTGACTTTGTTGGCTTCTATTTGCTCCCTATCTCTCTTTTTGTAGTCCATACTTTGTTAATCACAACTCCTTTTTCCTCTACGCTATGTGGTATGCTTTTGAACCTTGCCTCAAACCCTACTTTTTGGCATTTTGAGTGTTCGGACTTAGAGATGACAACCATTAACATCTTCTAAGGTAAGTACAAGGCTCCCTTACACCATAGTCCCCTTCTAGTCTACTTGGGGGGTGGGTGCTAAGTGAATAGCTTAGAGACTTCTTAGGGGTGGTTACATTTGTAGAAATGCTTTCTTGGTAAACTACCTCTCATGGTAGTCGAGGTTTAAATGCTATGGACTTTTCTATCTCGATTAACTTTTTACAAGAGAAATTGCTGGGTCCTATCCTATAGTAGGTTATTGCTAATACTTGTGGCCTTTCTTTTTTGTTTTAATTTTTCCCATTGAGTGTCACCACTAGCTTTAGTAGCAAGATAAATGGTTGTGATCTTTGATGGAGTTGGATTTATCATACTAATCATTGTTGTCTATCATTTGTTTCCCAATCCTATTGCCAAAAGAGGAGTTAAGCTTTGCCACTAAGAAAATTTATAAGATGGCTCATTAGCTTTAAGGCAAGGGCCTAGGAATTTTGGCCTTTGCATGGCATGATCGAGTTTTAAATATTTGGTTAAATTGGAGCTCCTGGAACCTTAAACATGCTAAAAATGGAAATGTTGTTCATCTACCTCGGGAAATGCATGATATGGAGTTGCAAAAAGCTGCAAAGACTTTTTCCTTCTATCAAGCTATTCCCCAACTTGTTGATTTTCAATCAAACTATTCCCCAACTTTTTAATGCTCAATTTTGTTAGAGGTACGAAGTGAAGTTACCTCTTATGTTATTGATTAGTGTTTATATCTACATGCTACCTTACATTATCACTAAAATTCCTTATTTTGAGTTTAGTTGAGTCAGATACAACTTAGTTGTATGATTCAAACATGGTGGATAGCAATCCCTTAGAGACCAATCACATCATTATGACCCCATGGGTGGCTGGAATCAACAACCAAAATATGTGACCATTGCTTTGACTTCCTATGGAGGGTTGAAGGATTGAGTTGGAAAAAAATGAAGTCATAGGTCATGATTTCATCCTTTATAAGACCATCCTTGTGCCTTTTTAGTTTGTCGAGGTCTTGGGGCCAAGTGAGTATTTGGAATAGTTCCCTACTTGTCGTTGGTGTTCATCCCTCTACCTTTGAAGATCTCCAATGCCTAATTTGTCAACTTCTCTTTATGACTTGGAGTTTTGCTTGTGAGACTGGGAGTTTCACTTTTGAGACTAGGCCTCTATTATTGAGCTTCTCTTGAACACTGAGAGTTTCACTTTTGAAATTTGGACCCTATAATGCATTGGTCTTGTCACATTGGACTTTGAGAAGTTAACATGGACCTTTAGCTCAATGTTTTCTTTATCTTCTTGGTTGCTATGCACCTGTGCATCGCTTGCTTGCATCTTTCTCCTTTGATTTCTATGATTCGTATTTTGTATCTCTTCCAAAAGGGATGCTACTTCACCCCTAGCTTCATTGGCCTCATGGATGGCCACAAATTTTAGATTGATTGACTTGTTCTTTTTGGCCTACCAAGATTGCTAGTCAAATTCATAAGATAAGTAGGAGGCCTTTATAGAGTCATCATCCTGATCCAACCTTTATGAATGATTAAAAACCAATCCGAGTGGTAAAAAATGATTGGCCATGTAGCACGTTAGTTTGTAGGCCCATTTCACTCTCAACATGGTCATTGCAATTGTTCGTGACTTTGGTCTAGCTACAATTTGCAATGTATAGCTGTGCTAGAGAGGGTCATGGGGGTACATCATAGGGGTACCATTTCTTGGCATTGGGAGATGGGGAGAATTGGATTAATGGGGTTGGTCACTGTAGCATTGGTTCCTTTGTTGGCTCATTTGCTTGCTCTTTGGGGCCAATGATACCCTTCCCCTTCTTTTTGCTCATTGTGTTGGGCTTTAGGGCCTACCATGTATTTGTGGTGGCTATTGGTTTAGTCGATTTCCCTTCTTCCTTCTATGGTGAGTTGCCAAAAAGTCATAAATTATTTTCATGGTGGTGGTTGGCAGTTAATTATCCAAGTTTTTGCCACTCCATGTGGGTAATCACACATGTACACTAACTTGTCATGCCTTTTTCTTTCCTTTGTGGATTTTTGCCATGTGGTCATTAATTTGAGTGGAAACCAACTTTGCCCTATTTACCATAAATTCTCATGAGGTCTTCAATGCTTTTCAAACTAATAGCTATGGAATAGAAGTATCAAGCATCTTCATTTGCTAGGAATCACTAAAGCCTATTGACTTTGGGTTATGTGCTACATATCCCTACCGCAATAGCCATGCATAATTGGTGAAGAGCTCATTGCATGCTTGGATTCTTTGTTTGGTAGAACCATCATCTCTGTCTTGAATCTTTAGTACTCTTGCCACCTTTGACACAATGATTGTGACTATACGACCCTGTTGGCTCGCAAACATGGCACTTGCTAGATTTTGGTGGGGTTTGGATGGGGAGGCTTGCAAGTTGTGGAGCCCAAAGGAGAGGAGGAGCTTGTGCTTTGCTTAGAAGTTTGTAAAATGATCTCCTCCCAAGCTCCTCCCCCTGGGGGCATACATATATGCATAAATCGAGAGTTTGCCCTCTCTCCAATAGGTTAACCATTAGTTCACATCACCTTGTTGCCCCTTCTTGCCATTATTAGGCCATGCCAACTTCTTGGTTGAGCCACCGCCATCACCCTTTGGGATTGGTGTAAGAAAATAGTACGCAGCGGAAGATAACAACAAAACGCAAGTACACGATGGAAAGCTGGAGAGAATACAAAAATTCTGATATACCAAACTGCTGATACAACTGATGGTTGGCTGTCCACCCGTGCGCTCTACAAACAGAGCTTCGATGGTGATCTAGACAGATGCTGGACGGAGGACTATGAGCGTGAAGAACTGGTGATATGATGATAGGGGGTGGCCACTTATATAGTGTGAGTGGTTGACGGTCGGCCTTGTAATAGGCAGTCGGCCTAATAGACAGTCGGCCTGAAAGACCAACCGACCCTTCAGAAAACATGCTGTCGGGCAGATGAAGGATCGCGCATAGGTCAGCCCCCGGACCCTGCCGCTGGGGGCTTTGCCCCCAGACCCCCACCGGGGGCCTGCGCCCCCCGGACCCCCTGCTATCGGGGGGGCTATCGCCCCCCCGAACCCCCCCTTTGTGCAGACGGGTATCTACTCTTGGCTCCTCAGCCGTCTCATAACCATCTGGTCTACTCTAAGACCCCTTCCAGTGTCTAAACTGGGGATCCCTCCCAATATCCGATACCCATCATGGCTTCTCCTCATATGGGGGCCTTACAACATTGGGTACACAGAATATTGGTGGGTTACATGAGAGGTGGACATTTGAGCTAACTCTAACAATTGGTCTGTTCTTTTGTTGGCTCGCAAACATGGCACTTGCTAGATTTTGGTGGGGTTTGGATGGGGAGGCTTGGAAGTTGTGGAGTCCAAAGTGGAGGAGGCACTTGTGCTTTGCTTAGAAATTTGTAAAATGATCTCCTCCCCCTGGGGGGTTACATATATGCACAAATCTAGAGTTTTCCCTCTCTCCAATGTGTTAACTATTAGTTCACATCACCTTGCTACCCCTTCTTGCCATTATTAAGCCGTGCCTTTCTAGCTTGTGCCTCATTAAGACTGTACTTTTTGCGAGTCTATGCTTATTTTTATACTCCCCGTAATCATGCTTTCGTATGATTGGCCCATTAATGTTAATTTGAAATGACGTGTCAATGTTTGGTCCACCCCTTCCCTTTTTTCCCTTGGAAACTCTTCTCTGACTAGCATCTAAATGAAATTGACCTTTGCCCACCTTCCCCGATCTTCATTCCATTGATTTGCACTAGTTCCATCTTAGTTTCTAGCCACCATGCATTGATCATTTTGATTGGCATAATATTAATGCAAATAGCTCCTCCTTGATGTTTGAGGTGTAGCCTTCTTTGGCCTCTAAACATTCAAACTGATAGTCTTTCGATAGCATGCTTGCACCATTGGGATTTGTGCATTGTTGCCTTCTTAGATTACTGTGAGGTTTCCCCTCCCTAGTCATGGAATAGTTGGGAACCCTTTAGCCATAGTCACCCCAATCGCATGGAGTACCTTCCTTTGCTCTCTGTTTTAACCACAATGAAGGTCATAGTGAAGCAGGCTTTGTTGATCTTGATGCATACTTTTTTCAGCATGCCCATGAGCATGACTAGCCTTTAATTTGCCATCCAAATTTTGAATGGGTGATGGATTTGATCTCTTTAGCGTTACCCTCTCACAAACTTAGTTTGAGATAATGTTGATGCATGGGCCTCCCTCGACTATCATGGCTTTCACCATATGGTTTCAAACCTTGACCCCGATCACACAGATACCTCTTCATCCTAGATCATTGTTTCACTCACTTAAATGTTCAATGCAAGGGGTGTGGATATGGGCCATTTTTCCATTGTGGGGCTTTGGAATAATTTCATTTAGTGGAGAGAGAGTTCTATAAGTTGTTTAATCAAAATCACCACATTTATCTTATAGAGCATCTCCCTAATTATGTTGATCTATGCTTGCTCCATCGGCCTTTTTGTCTTGTCTTCAATTAGGATTTTGATGCGCTTCCTCATTCATTTGTTTTGCTCCGTTATTTGCCCTTTGGTGTGGATCCAAATTTCTCCCACTTTGATGAGTGGTTTTTTCTTATTCAGCTCATGGTTGATCGTCATTACCATCTTCTTCTCCTCCTTGCAATGGAACTAATGCTATTTAGTATATGATTTTAGAGCATGTCAAGTTGCTTCTTTCATAGATGACACTTGCTTTTTCAATGCCTTCCTTCTCCCATAGATGGCACTTGATTTTTCAGTGCCTTCCTTCCCATAGAAGAAACATGGTGTGATGGAGCTCTTTGATCTTTTGCGTTCGTAGGCTTTTTTCAGCTCTATTCCACTTTATGGATGTCTTCCACTCAATTTACTTTGTTATACTAGTAGTATGTCATTGCCTGCCTAGGCCACTACAAATTATACACCATCTACCCTACGAACACTCATCTACCATATGACATTGGGTTTTGGATGCTTAGCACCAAGGCTATCCATTTTCTAGGTGACCTTGAATTCCCATATCTATTAGGAGCTTCTTTAGATTCTCCTTCTATACTTTAGTGTCCTTTTTGGGCACCTATTCCTCTTCTCCTTGTCATTGCTCTCCACTTCTCAAATGGGTAGCTTTGTTTTCTTTCAAGGCTTTGAGTTCCCCTTTTCTAAAGTAATTTCCAATTGGATCATTTCATCATTCATCCTTGTCAAGTATGCTATCTCCATGTTTCAAAGCTCCATATTCCTAGAGTGAGGCTACTCATCATCTAGGACCAAAATGTTGTTTCATCTTGGATGTAATATCCTATCTCTAATCCTTGTCTTGATTTTCTACTTGGTCTTCTTATATCTCCGATTTCTACCTCTAATCCTTTCCTCTATTACCTATTTGAGTCTATTTTTCAAGCATGTCATTCTAAGCACAAGTAAGTTTCAAATACCTTAGCTCTATTTTTCTTTGATGTAAGATATAAATGATTTGTATACAATTTTATGAGTGGAGAGATTTGCATACTATTATGAATGCATACTATTTGGAATCACTCTATTTTATGAATGGAGTGAGTACAAATTTAAATGGTTTGACTTTTATTCCCACACTGTTAAATGTTATTGTATGCTTATGAACATTGATTATAAACCATGGAAAATATGGTAGTGACTGCTCCACTAAGTCTAACTTGCTAGATTATTTTATTTCATAACTTATATTTAATTTTATTCAAAGACCATAAATTTGAATGCTAGTTACAGATGCAAACATACAATGAAAGTAAGTAAAGACATTAATGATCCAAATATAAAAAAGTATGTATAAGGCCAATTATGCCTATAGTCGTGTGTCTGGCTAATAGTCATACTTGAATCTTGATCCTGCTCTCTAATCTACCAGTTATTCCAACACCTCATCTCCCATACTCCAACCTTGCTCCCATCCTGCACCATCTATATGATCACTTCCTCTAGTGCCATTCTATCTCCAATAGTATCGCTATCTGAAGCTCATTCATGGAATGGGGTGGAAGCAAGTAGTGAATTAGAGAAGGGGGAAGTAGAAATGTTGGTGGAAAGTGGAGAAAGAGCAAAGTAAATGGATTTAGCGACTTGATAGCCCTCTAGGGAAGGGTTTTCAAGCGGTGGGAAAAAGTTAGGTGTTATTGGATGCTACGAGATAGATTCTTGGAATAGGAAGTAGTATTGAGAGGCATGGGCAAAGAGGCATGGCAAGGAATATCAGTTAGAATGGATTTCAGGAAAGGCATGGAGGATGTTACTAGAGCTACGCGAGATGTGAGAAGATTAAAAAACATAATGGAAAGATAGGGGAGATTAGATTGAAGGTAGACCACATATTCCTTAGGCATATCTTTGTCGCTTTTGGGAGTAATTCTCAACTTCAATGTAAGATTGAAATTAATCCCAAGGAATTCGATGGTGATTGTTGTAGTAAGTGTAGGAGTCAAGATACTACTCAAAGAGGAGGACTTTCCATCAAGCAATCATATAGAAGTATCATGTCAAGCTTTAATCGTCTGAGATTTGCATGCACTGAGAGACAAAACACATTTCTCTCATCCTCATACATTTGCTGGCATAGATCCCGGAGATTCTTTGTGCTTACTGGCTTGGTCCAATAAAGACCAAATACTTCATGTAGCATATTGAGTTGCAAATGTTTCCATTGAATGCGTACTCTTCCTTCGGGGCAATTCTCTTGCTTGAGGACTGCAACAAGGTCTTGGTATAATGTAGTGATGCCCTATAGCAACAGGTCTTGTTCTGACGACTCCACATTGTCATCAGCTTGAATCAAAAGTTGAAGTTCTAATTTGGAAATTATTGCCTTTTGATTTTGCAGCTCTATGCACTTTTCTTTAGACTTACCTAGTGTTAAGGTGTAAGAAACCTTTACTCTTGAATTGTTGAGTTGCTTTTGGCTGTCCTAGAAATTGATCATTAAGCATGCAGAGTTGGAGTATCTCTTGCTCTTGAGCATCCAGAGTAAATTGGCAGTTTCTAGTTTTGTAGTTACTTCCTTTTTGGCCTTACAAAACTTTTCATGGTGATTGTTTTTGCCACAATATTTGCAAGGATTGATCTTGAAGCAATCTTTTGAGAGGTGATTAGTCTTCCCATAATGTTTGCAAGGTGGAAACTTGCCCATTTGAGTTTTTATGGCATAGGCTGTGTCATTGCCTCTCCGGAGTTCCTTGTGCCTTTCTTCTTCTTGAAGGGCAGTAATAAGACCTTCAAGAGTAGGATTAGGAAGATTTTTCAATGTGGTGACAACATGATCATAATCTTCAGGCATACTTTTGAGCAATACTGCCATTGCATCATCCGTAGTGATTGGAGAGTTGATAGAAGTAAGTTGAGTCATGAGACTCCGCATGTGATTGACATGGAAAGCCAAGGGAGTGCCACTAGCCATCTTCAATTCAAAGAAAGCAATCTTAAGTGACAATTTTGAGATGTGAGAGCTAGCACCAAAAAGAATATCAAGCTTTTGCCAAGCTTTAGAAGGAGACTCCATATCAGAAATGTGATGAATATAGTCATCTCCTAAGCCAAGAGCAATAATGCCATAGGCTTTCTCCTCTCTAGCAGGATCTTGTGCCAGGCGTGTAGGAGCCGAGGATTCTCTAGCATTAGAGGCTGTTGAAGAAGAAGTTGAAGCAGGTTTGACAAGCCCCCACAGGTTTTCCCTCATCAATGCAAACTTAACTTTCATCTGCCATGTGCGAAAGCCTTTACCATTGAACTTATCAATATTCAAGAAGGTAATGAGAGGGTCTAACCCAAAATGGGTAGTGTCTACTCTCTTACAAGGCTAGAAAAAGCTGAAAAGCTTCAAAGTACAAGCATTTGGTGTAGCAAAGACTTGTAACCAAATTCCATAATAAAAATCATAATGGAAATGATACTTCAACTTGCATGCTTCAAATGAAAGTATTCCAAGCAAATCCAGGTATAGCAACCTAAAGGAAAGTTGTAGCCACAATTGTACTGATGCTATTCAACACTTTAAAGTATCAGAAATGCCAAAGTAGCATCTAAGGTAGCACCAAATTCACAACACTGTCAAAACTGTCCAAAACAGAGGCCTGATCTTGGAGGGCTTGTATCTCACTCTTCAAGGCAAAGAAAAGAGGGCTTTCTAGGTAGAAATAAAGCTGGTATACCAGAGAAGAGCCACTGAAGAGGAAAGTCGAAATGCCGTGTCATGTCGCCATAGCTAGGAGCTTGATTGTCGACTGGTTATATACCAATCCATCTCTCATTTTCCTTTTCACACCTTTGGCTCCAAGTGGGTTGAGAGAGAGAGAGAGAGAGAGAGAGAGAGAGAGAGAACCATCCTTGGTCGACTTGTCCCTCCCCCAATGCACCCCATATTTGGAAGCTGAAAGTACAAAGATATAGAATTCATCAAGGAGTGGAGGTAAAGCTGAGTCTAGGTTGAGTCTAGGTTGAAGGGCTAGTCCTCCAAGTAAAACTATGGATCCAAAGGTCGGGGGGAAGATGTGACACTAAAAATTGATATTTTCTAGTTGGCATTAGTACTATTTTTCTCTATGTTTGATAAGAGTTTGAGTATCAAGTGATAGCTTAGCGACTCTCACTTATTTCTATTTTCTAAGATATTGTATGGGATTGAGAGGATGAGTGGAATGGATCATTGTAAATACCATGTATATGAATGATAAATACCTTGGTATGGGGTGAGAGTTATTTGTGTATGAGATATTATGGGTTTTTTAGAAAATAGAAAGAGTGAGTCATGGCTTTGTTTGACTTCACACCCTTGGGAACCCTTGCTAGCATGAGATCCTAGCCATAGATTTATCCTTGACCACCATGAGATGGCTTGAGACACTATGTGACTAGATGTATCCTTGACATAGCCTGAGGCATTCCCTTGAGGGGGGGTTTTGTTGGGATATCTCAAGGTGTATGCCCCAGGCACACCTTAGGTTCTATGTGTGTGTGCTAGAGACACAGTTAGGTGCCCATAAGCACTGTTAGGTGGTGGTAGATGCCACATAGGCTGATTGAGAGATTCTAGGAGCTGATTGAGGAGATGATTGTGGAGCTTGGTGGCTCATGTAGAGGTGCCTACATATGGACCTCACCCTTCTTCATTCTATAAGCATTCTCTTGTTTCGTGTTCAGCTTAATGCTTTCCTTTCACTTCTTCAACACTTTACTCAAATCAATACAAGAGACTTGCATTGGGAGAGGGATAGCTTGACCTCTTCCTTTCTATTCAAGCCATCAAATAGTTGTAGGTGTTTTTCTTGGAGAAAAATTGTAGCTTGTAATGCATCCTTTCTACTTTCTGCTAGAGCATTTTGTACCAAGAGCTGTTGTTGCATTTTCTCTGTCATGCTTTCCTTGACCTTATTAATTTTAGCCACTACACTCTGCAACTTGGTTTGGAGAGATGTAATCAAATTTTGTCTTTGCTTTTGTCAACACCAAGGACACCACTCTTCTTTCAAAGGATAATGCATGCCTTGTCACAACTCCTTTTGTGAAGAAGTCAACTACAAACTGATCATCCCTGCAAAAACACATAATGCTTTCTTTCATAATACATTCCTTGATGGCCTCCTATAGATCATTTGTTTCCTCCTCATCATCACTATCAACCATGATATTATCCTCAAGTATGTTGTAGGGCTTGGTAACTTGTCTTTTGTGAAAGAATGGCACTAGATCCAATATCCAAAATAACTTGTAACTTGAATTGAAAAATATACTTGAAAATTTCATGAACAAATATAATAATAAAAAGGTAGGAATACTTACATCCCAGTTTTGGCAATCTGCATGACCTTTCACAAGTCCTGAGCCGGCTTATTTGGTCGCCCAAACGCAGTCCATTGGAACCTTAAATGCTACAAGATGTCAATGTATGGATGGTTCTTTATAACTTTTTGAGCCTCCATGTTAGCCATCGATGATATCTTGTAGCTCACACCAAGCGGAGCATTGACAACAATGCACAACTTTCTCCTTGTATAGAAGCTCTTCCTTGCACCAGCAAACACTTCTCCTTGTGGTGCACTTTACACAAAAAATTTTGCGTCAAGTATTGATTGATGTCTTTCCTCCTGTACCTCATTGCGCATTGGAGTGTTTGAGTGCATGCGGAATGGCATGAGATATGCACATGTTGTCAGGTGTTTTGACATAGTAGCAAATTTGTGGACCAATTCATTTACATAGGAAAGAGTCAAGGTTCTCACACATATTGGCTTGGTGCTTTATGGCAATTCAGAACCGGAATGGACACCTCGAACTCAAGCCCAAACGGGAAGTACTCTGCATAATCCATAAATCCTGACAAGCTAGTGTCCTTCTCAATTTTTGTAATTTTCTTTTGAATTGCTTTATAATCAATATTCTTCAAAGCTTTCTTGTGTGGCACTATTCTATCTTCTATTCCAGTTACATTTGGCTTGTCCCCGAGAGTGCTTGTATCCTCAGTTATCTCTTTGTCAATTCCAGTTGTGTCTAACACCTTCTCTTTGCCTTTTTCTTCAATTCTCTTGAGTTTCTTTGATCTCTTATTACTCATGGCATTATCTTCCTTTACAGTCTTTAACACTGTAGAAAAGGCCCAAGAATTGAGTGTTGTTTAAATTTTCATGGTCAATGGTCCAACCCTTGGATTCCATTGAGTCATCCATATTGGATATCATCCTAGAGCAAAAGGTACATTGTGCAACCACCGGGACGAACCTCAAGGCATTTTGTTTCTTGGACTTTAGCTTCCACACTCTCTTGAAGCTCCCCCACATCTTCAAATGAAGTTTCTAGGAGATTAACAAAACAATGGATCTTCTTGAGCCACTGCAATTCACTACTGAATATGTCCAAGTACCATCCCTTTCCAGCAAAGATTCCATCAATATTTGTCACCTATGAAACCTTTCTCTTTCCTTTAGCCATTCTTGCATATGCAATTAGAGAGAATTATATTTAAAAAAAGTGAAAATCACATCATTTTGGGAGAGATTTGTACTACTAATAGTCTTTAGAATATGATTTTGAAATGTCTAAGACATTTGGTTGATCTGTTTCCATCTTCTTTTTTGGCATGGCATTGCTTCCAATCTACTTAACGTTGACTTAGAATGAGATTTCCAAACTAATTGGTGCCATCAAGATGAGATTGGCACCAGTGCCATTCTACACAAACTCACATGGAGAATGGCACTAGTGCAATCTGTGGAGAATGGCATCGATGCCATTCAGATGAGATTGGCACCAGTGCCCTTCTACACAAACTCACATGGAGAATGGCACCGGTGCCATACTAATCCATGAGAGTTTGTGGAGAATGGAACTGGTGCCATTGTATAAAAAATATGATACATAAATCTTTCAGTTTAGCATGGCACCGCTGCCAATCTACTCCTTACATGTTTAAAAGTGAATATGTTATAATAGGATTTCTCCTTGGAATCTCCATTTTCAACAAACTCTCATGGATTAGCATGGCACCACTGATGCCATTCATATGAACAAACTCACATGAGGGATGCCACCAGGGCCATTCTCATCCATGAAAGTTTGTAGAGAATGGCACTGTGGCCAATGTCTAAAAAATGTTATGCATAAATGTTCCACATCTATTTCCATCTTTCTTTTAGCATGGAACTACTGCCAATCTACTTAACATTAACATAGAATGAGAGTGCCAAACTAGCTTAGATTGTGGATAATGGCATGATATTGGCACTAGTGCCATTTTCCACAAACTAACATGGATTAGCATGAAACCAGTGATGCCATTCATATGAACAAACTCATGAGGGATGGCACCAGGGCCATTCTCATCCAGGAAATCTCTGTGTGATGCAGGTTTATAATAATATGGTAAAGTCAAGTATATACAACTTCAAAAAAGTCCAACAGACTTCAAAAACACGTTATGATCTGTAACAGTGTCTTCCCTAAAAGTATCAGTAACTATCCATTCAGCTAAAACAACAATAGCCTTAACAGAAAACAGCAACACCTTTTTCTTGATTTATTTGCTTGATTTGTTATAGTAATTAAGTGTTTCTAGTGTTAATAATTACAAGTGTGAGAATTTTAGGAATATTTTTCAGAGTTGCTAATCTATTTTTTATAAAACAAGTATTCACCTTTACAGATGGAATAGATATGGTGTTATATGAGAAGAATGAAGTGGTCGCCTTTGGATGAATTCATAGTCTTGATCCTATGAACGTGTGTCATTTCCAATGTTGTGATAAGAGAAGATGCATATTGATATTCACCAATGTGATTAATACTAATGTAAACTTAAAATATCCACATGGAGACTTTGAAATATTGGGTGATATCTTGCAATGTGACATTTTGGATATGCATGCACATAGAACTCTTTGGGATCGAGATGAAATCATTCCAAATGTATACTTTCAAGCTATCAAGAAAAGTTAGTTTGAAGGGAAATTTTTTGAGATGTTGTCTTGCAAGTCTTAGTAGTTGGCAGATTTAAGGGCTATGCTCAGAATTTTCTTTGCATGGTGGAGATAATTAAGCTGACTAGTTTAGGCATCATTGAAAATGCAATGAATAGTACGTCACATCTACAAGTCCATAATACTACATCTCATCTACAAGTCCATGATACTATAAAATGGTGATTATCTTTGTTGAAATCAAATTTTCTTAAGAAATTTTCCTTCAATGTGGTGGAAGGCACAACAAAGTATTATCATAAGGAAATAACAATAACATGAATGGGCTCCAAATTGACAAGAAATCATAGCAACTATAAAGTCTACCATAGTGGCATCTCAATGGCATGCTCACGTGTATTGAGGATATTATAATAAGTGATGTTGATGCAAAAAGGTTTCTTGTGTTGCAAGTGACTCGAATATGCTCAATGGTGTAGAAGACTTGTCTTGTGTTGCAAGTGACTCGAACATGTTCGCTGGTATAGAAGACTTATCTTGTGTTGCAAGTGACTCAAACATGCTCACCAATGTAGAACACGTGTCTTGTGTTGAGAATAATAAGATGGACCACAAAGTAAATAAATGAAGTAATTGATGGAATAAGTGATGCAATACCAAGAATTGATGATATTAGTGATAATGGTCATAATGTTCTTACTAGTGAGAAGCATTTAGGTGGAGAAATATCTAATTGCGAAGGAGAAATAGTTCAACCACATAATTCAAGAGGCATTAGCAACATATTGACAGATTCAATGAGCTTGTCTACCAGATTGACATTTCCAAGATATCATAAAGCATCAAATAATTTGCAAAACCACTCAACATTTGACTTTAGAGATGAAGATTCAATGGGTAATGGTCTTACAACTAGGAAACGTAAGACACTATTCACAAAAAAAGAGTATGTGAGTGTGAAGAGGCAACTAATCATGGAACCCATTCTAGAACCCAAGAGACAAGTAATGTTATATGAGGATAATATGGAAAGGACTCTTATGCGAGTTTGTTGCAAGAAAATTTGCATTAGAAAAATTACAAAAGATAATTGTGCAGGCATATGTCATGGTATTTGGAGTAAGGCAGGCCCTAATAGACATAACCATCTTCTTCTAGAGTTTTCTTGCTTTCTTCATCAAGGTGATCATGATTTGAGGTCAAGTCTCTATGAACCTAGGTTAAAACCCATGGTTAATGGGAAAGCCATTTGCAATCGATGATATCAATGGTTAACTGGACTATCACATGGCATATATTGGACTATCTGGGTAGAGGTGAAAGATAAATTGATTCATAAAATTCATGGAGATGTCTACAAGCTTAAAGGCCATGAGAGCACTATAAATGCAACTGCAACATTACTCCGACCTTCCTTATTTCCCATAGAATCCCTGGGGCTCCATGGCAGAGATGGTCTGGTGCTCTGTGCAAGAGGCTTACCCATATGCCAACAAGAGTGTCTATCCATGAGAACATTGTGTGAGAGCTGCCACTGTGGTATTATGCTCAAGTTGCCGTTGGGGGCTTACACTGAACCTGTCAATCTGTGAGCCAAGTTGTGTGATCGAAGAACAACTGTATGCCAAGGATCAAGCCTATAAAGTAAAGATGAAAAATGTGTGTCAGGAGTAGCCAAGAGGCTATACAAGGCTGATGTATGTGTGTAGGAACCACTTCCAAAAAAAGTCAACAATGTGTGACTTTATATGGGTGGCATATGTGTGTGCAAGATGTTTGTAGCAATCCTGAATTCAAGAAGAAGATGACTTCCACGTGTCACAAAGTATGATGAACTACCAAATGCCAAGAGTGTTGACATGGTGTCAGATGTGTGAATGTATATATACCGATGATAGAACCAAATGGATTGACGCCGGTGAGAACTAATCGCATGATATGGCAATGGCTTACTTGGCTTGGTCGAGTTAAATCTCCTCTATGGCTATACTAGTCTATTGCTAGACTACATGTCGAAGTGCAAAATACAGTAAAACAATTTTATCTTGATTTAGTTTATGTGTTGGGTGGCTGCAATGGATCAGGAGAGGATTGAATTATTCTAACCTATAGAGAAGTTAAAATGCAATCTAAGTTGCTCATTGCGTAAAGCATGATCTGTTGATCATTTTTGCATTTGGATCACATGGGCATTTGAAATTTGCACCACATTTAGTCCAAGGAAGGGTCCAAATTGCTAATGTGGCATGCAATGATGTGGCAGTGGGTGGTCACATGCTAATTACGGTGTGCTTAAGTGGCACATGCTGACATGCCAAAATGACATGGTATGCTTATGTGGCTATGCCACATGTCTTGCTGACACGGTAGAATAAGATGGAGTGATGACATAGCAGACAATTGAAACTGCTGACATGGATATGCCATGTGGCTTCAACATGTATCGAATGACATGGCAGATAGCTTGATGACATGGCTCTTTGTGGGTCACCTACGATGTGGACAGATAAGGCCTAGGTGTGATGATGTGGCACAAGCAATGATGTGGTAGATAGGCCTACCATGTGGTAGTCTATTGAGCAAGCCTATGAGGTGTGTGTATGATTATTGCTCTTTCGATCTTTGCTTACATCTTATGCCCGCTCAGCGTTCGTTGATGCTGTCTCAAGCTACACTTGGAGCTATTAGATGTGAATTTTGAGCTAACTGATTTCTTCCTTGGCAGCCAATGTTCTTTCCATGTACACTTAGGTGGTGGCCTGTGGCGTGCAGAGATTCTACCATGTTCTTCTCAGGCCATTTGAAGATATCATAGGATGTGCTAGCATAGTGCTGCATCATCCTAATGAATGTATGTTCGACTTCATCCTGGTATGTTGCCATGTGTGTAGTCCCCTGATGCACAACCTTTTATTCAAGTGTCAAGGCTGCTTATATGGCTCTTAGATGGCCTCTAGCTGCAATGGTGTCCTAACTGCAGCAATTGTGAGTGTCACACTCAACCATTTACCCTTGAGGTCCTAGAATTTCATTTGGTTGATGTTGGGGTTGTAGTGGCTAATAAACTACAACACTCTCCTTCAATCCCAGGGTGGCATGGAAACATGCTGGCAAGGTGACTTAGTCCCATTTTGTCTAGGTAAGGTAGCACATCTGAGTCATGGAGAGTAGCATAGCATTCGTGTCTATGATGGTAGACCACCTTAAACTCTACATTTTCAAATTACGTATACCTCATATTCAAAATTCTGCATTTTTTAGGAACTTGTACCTCAAATGCACTACATGCTACAAGAGTACCCCAGCCTAAATTTCTCCCAGTCCAACACACTGTTGTGCCCCCATAAGTCAAAATCCCTGCACTAGTCCAAGTGTCCCAACTGAAGAGCAAGTCCCTTGCCACACACATGATGCAAGATACCCTCTTGATCATGCACATGAAACATGTGAGCACATCAATGGTGAGGCCTCAACCTCTCATCACACAAAAAAGACAAGAACCCATCAAAGAGTGTAGGTTTGCAAGTGTACTTGAGCGGGAATTGTAACTTCGGAACACGAATGAATTGCCCACCAGACCATTTTTTGGCCTACCCTCAGGGAGACTAAAGTTGAGACGATGGCCCTTGAAAGCGAAATAGCTTATTTTTGTATTTATTTTATTTTTGAGAGAGTACTTGGCAGTTCCACCATTTTCTCCCAATTCTTCTCATCTCTCTCTCTCTCTCTCAAGCTCTCAAGTCTCCCCCCCCACCCTCAATCTCCAAGCCCACATTATTCATGATGTAACCTAGAAGTTGCACCCTTGCTCCAACTCCTTTTGGGCAGGCCTTATGAATGACAAAGTCAGTCAACTTCTTTGTTTTGAAGAGTGATATACACATTTCTTTGTGGCTTTTCCCATGTTACACATTTCTTTGTGGTCTTCCCATGTAACATGTTGGCACTCACAGCCTCCCAAATCCCCATGCAAATATTCTAGTGCATCGATCCCCCAATAAAAAAATATTTGAAGCTTCAGTACTAGTACCTACTTGTCCATGCTGAACTCGTAAACCAACAGTGCTTCCCCTCTCTCATAGCACCAGCCTTGTGACTGCAGTACGTTGCGGTTTCAAATTTGGCTGATGATCTGCGATTTCAGCCTGCATCCTCAAGCCATCCTTCAGCCTCTTCAACGCCTCCGGGGTTCCATCAGGAAAAATTCCTCTGCTGCATAGTGCTACACACAGTGCTTCCACTTCTTATTCATGTCCTCCACGGTGAAATTCCAAGAGTAGAGGACATTCCCTTGACATTTATTACCGGAGGTGGGCCGTGGCGGTAATGCAATAGTGGGCTCTGGAGAACGTTGATGGCCATGGCACTAGTGTCGGTCACCCACACTTGGATCAGGTTCCTGAAGGCACTAGAGCTCACTCAGGCAGTGAAGGTATAGTTGTTGTGAGGGGAAGAGCTCTGGCTACAGCTTGAATCGGTTGGAGGTGTCGAGAGCCACCATAGATTTCAGGCTGCTGTTGCTGATTTCGATGTGACTGGCACTCAGGTTGGCAATCTGTGCTTGACGATTCTGGAAGGTGACGAACTAAATGGCAAACAATTGCTGCTGCTTTCGATTGAGGGGGGACTCGGAGGTGAGGCTAAGGAACCGGTCAGTGCTGTTCAAGGGGGCTTCTGGCACACCTGCGGTAATAATGAAAGCAAGGCCATCACTAGAGTGGGGTTGTAGAATGTATTGAATGCAACCAACCACCTACTGGGTGCTGTTGTCGATGCATCAACATGGCCAACGTTGTAGAGCTAGTAAATTCTGACAGTAGAACTAGGGTTTGGTTGATTCAGATGAAGTCATCGGTGGAACTGGAAGTCTCGGGGGCCAAATCTTGTGCAACTAAATTCTAAAGTGAAAACTGCATTGAAGAACAAGCTTACGATGAGGAACAAGAGTGCCAAAGCATCATTTCCTGCCATGGAACTTGCTCAGAGCTAGTATGTCTCTATGCATACACCAGTATTGAGAGTGTTATGAGATTAGCTGAATCCAACATCACAACATCAAGCTTACACTCTATCCATTTGGATACTCTACTTTCACTGGTAGTTGCCGTGCTTGGAACGATGCAACTGACTTGTCAACTCCACGATGTAGTGATCGTTGTTGTCCATCTCACTTTGCAGTATCTCTATTTGGCTTTGTACGTTACTGCTTGCCTCTTTGCCTCACTCCGAAGTTGTTGCTCCAGCTCCTCAGGTTTGTTGTAGCGGTCATTGTTGGCTTTCTCCAAATAACTTCCTTGAAGTCTTGAACTTATCTGTTTAGGGATTTTTCCTTTTCTTCCACCTCTTTTTTGTTTGGCCAGCAACAACTGTTGGTCGAACTCGGCTCTAGCTTCTTCCAATCTTTATTTATATCTTTGTGCCCGCACAGCCTTCATTGATGCTGTCTCAAGCTGCACTTGGAGCTATTGGAGTTGAATTTTGAGCTCACTGATTTCTCCCTTGACAGCCAATGCTATTTCCCTGGACACTATAGGTGGTGGCCTGCAGAGATTCCCTTTATTTCACAGCTCTCTTCATTTGTTCAAGCAATCTTGAGCTGCATAGCCATTTCTACCATGTTCTTCTCAGGCCATTTGAAGATATCATAGGAAGTGGTAGCATACGCCTGCATCATCCTCATGAATGTATGTTTGGCTTCATCAGCCAAACATACATGGAGCCTTTACACTCCTGCCTGTGTGTGTAGTGCCCTGATGCGCTAACTTTCTGCTCATGTAAGCTGCTTATAAGATGGTCTCTAGCTGCGATGGTGTCCTCACTGCATCAATTGTGAATGTCACACTCAACCATTCACCCTCACGGGCCTAGAATTTTGTTTGGTGGTTGTAGTTGCTAATAAACTACCAATCTCTCCCTAAATCCCAGGGTGGCATGAGGACCTGCAGGTAAGCCAACTTAGGCCCATTTTGTCTAGGTAAGGCAGCATATCTAAATCATGGAGAGCAGCATAACATTCAAGTCTATGGCAGACCACCTTAATTCTGCATTTTCTAGTTACCTATCTCAGATTCACCAGATTCTACAAGAGTACCCCAGCCTGAACCCCTCCTTATCCAACACATTGTTGTGCCCCCATTAAGTCAAAATCCCTGCACCCGTCCAAGTCCCAACCGAAGAGCAAGTCTCTTGCTACACACATGTGAGTGCCACACTCAACCCATTCACCCTCGAGGTCCTAGAATTCTGTTTGGTTTTGTTGGGGTTGTAGTTGCTAATAAACTGTGACAATAACTCCCAGGTAGAATGGGAACCTACAAGCAAGCCGACCTAGGCCCATTTTTTCTAGGTAAGCCAGCACATTTGAGCATCCTAGCATTGAGGTCTATTGTAGACCACCTTAAATTCTACATGTTCTAGGTACATATGCCTTGATGCACCACATGCTACAAGAGTACCCCAGCCTGAACTTCTCCCAGTCCAACACATTGTTGTGCCCCCATAAGTCGAAATTCCTGCACTAGTCCAAGTCCCAACTGAAGAGCAAGTCCCTTGTCACACAAATGATGTGGGATTACCCTCTTGATCACCTCGAAGGTCGCCTCAACATCCCATCACATAAAAGAGAACCCATAAAAGAGTGTAGATTTGCCAGTGCAGTTGAAGTGAAATTGTGGCTTTGGAGGTGCTTGTTGAGAGCATTTTTTGTTTTGAAGAGGATGTGAAATTTCTTAAAGCAATCTGTTCAGGACATTTGACACCTAATATGCATAGCTCCTTCTGTGAAACAAACACATGTAGAATTATCACCTTTCGTTGTGTAGTGTACTGTTTCTCTGCAAAGTGACCCTTGATTTCTCATGGGAAAACTAGGTGATGCAAAAAGTTGATTTGGACTGTAGTCAGGGTGCTTCTCATTTCTACGCATCGAAATGTGGACTGGGGGATTTTGTTCCCACAACATTTGGCAATGTTGTGGGAAGTAATTGATGTGACTTGATACTCACAACTCCTTGTGAAACAAACAAGTTACAATTATCACATTTCTTTGTGTCGTGCATTGTTTCTGTACAAAGTGACCCTGATTTCTCATGGGAACACTAGGTGATGCAGAAAGTTGATCTGGACGGTAGTCAGGGTGCTTCTCATTTCTACTCATAGAAATGGTGGGATTTTGAGCTACTCTGTATAGCTTCACCCATCACCTCTTAATTGTTGGCTGGTTACCTACCTGCAATGGGGTATGGTCATAGCCATCTCATGAATCCATATCATCACCAATAGCCAATATATGAAGAGTGGGTCAAGGGCTTTAGAGGAGAAATGAAGACCGGCCTACGGTTGACTGGCATAAGAAAAGAGAAGCTTTGGGATGGAAGAAAGACGAAGAAGAAACCGAAAGTAGGGATGAATGTGCCAACATTCGTCTACCCATGCGAGTTGCTAAGTTTTATTGATTTGAGATAGCAGGAATACGTATATGCGTTGCCTACCTTGGAGGATGCATCCTCCTTGTTATTACAAAATGTGGCAAGCATGCTATGCAAGGCCATGCGCATATAGGTATGCCTACTACGGTGAGAGGTAATCCCTCCGTCACCACGGGAGCAAGAATCTCACTAGGTTCCCTCTTCTGGCATTCCACCACCACTTCTTCCTGCTCCTCCCCGTTCTCCTATTCGTCGACACCCTCTTGCTCTCTCTCTTTCTCCACCATTGCGCAACCCCAACCTGGGTTGGTATGTAGCAACAATGAAGTGTGAAGAGGAGGTGACAAGGGGGGGAAATGAAAGCGAAACTAAACCATTTAAAGGGAAGTTGAGATGGAAGGGAGTCGCCCTGCTTGGCGAGTCATTGCCTGAATAGCTAGTGTGTGCCTTCACTTTGCATAGGAGAGTGTGCATGTGATTTCCTTGGCCCTAACTTCATTAAGGACACTCTCCAAGAGGTCCCTGTCCTGATGACATTAAAGGCAATGATGGGTGGCTTGGTAGATTTCCAAGAGCATCATTGCCTCTTCACTATCGATCCAAGTGTACACCTCAGGTAAGCTTGGCAAGAGAGAGCTGATTACATGAGCAATGGCTGCCAGCTCTATGGAAGTGGAAGATGTGAAGGCTGTCATATCTGGATATTTGACGGCCACACCATTGCAGGTGCCAGGATAGTAGATGCCATATCCTGCGGCACAGTGGTCTAGCTTGAGGGATCCGTCTGTGTATATGAAGGATTCTCTACCTGCTTGGGAGTGTTTGTGTGACAGAGGTATTGGCTTTACACGGAATCCAACTGTAGGTTTTCCTCCCTTATTTATCCTTTGGTTGTGAATATATGCTTTTGTAACCATTATTAGATCCTTATGCTTTTTGGAATCTGCGGCCTGTTCTTCTTAGGGGCTAGCATTTGATGGCGAGGTTGCATAGGTTTAATATGTGTGCTTTATCGTCAAAGCCTTGTGTTGTTAGAGGAGGAGCCATGGTTCGTTATATCCAATGATGATGTTGGAATTTCCTGCTGTTCATTCTTGGTTCGTCATCGCCTCGTCGCATAGAATTACCATAACAACTACAATCAAGTCGAGTGATTTCCAAACAAAATATTTAGGTTAATTGAGACATATTATGTCCAACATAGAAAAGAAAAATTTGCCCAATTCTATTAATTAGTGCCCCTATCATAATTTATTTTTTTGTTGCCCTTGAAACCCTCATGTCTGTCCCTGCTCTATCCTCTAAGATGACATGCCTAACTCTTCGTGACCTTCCTCCACGGTTTAATCACTGACGAGTATCCTTGGAACCTTGTTTCTTTAAAGACCAAGGGTCTCCCTTAAATCTTGGCCGTTGCTTGCCAAAAGGCCCTTTGAATTGTGGGCGTCGATCAATCTTCGTAGTTGATTAACCGTGCAACAACCCAAACTTGGGCACAGTTGAACCCACAATTGCGCCATGGCTAAGTAAATTCCATGTTTCACTTGCGATTGGTCGGTCTCTCCGCAAAAAGATATTTGCTTCAACTGCATAATACTCGCTCGTGTGGCATAATCACCACGACTTGAGCCGCCTTTGACCACAAACCTTTACCTAGTTGGGAAGCCACTTCTACTTATGATCATTGTAGAACTAAGATGCGCTTATGATGTGGGCCATAAGGGGAATATTCCTCAAGCATATTCTTTACATAGACTCTCGTTAGATTCGAACTCTAGCGTCCCTTATATAAGACCGCTCGCCTGATCCCGCTGTTTGCCATGAACCTTAATAGACTAGGCAAATTGCATGGCTTTAACGTTTCTTGAGACCACGAGGCTAGAAGTGACGCAGTCCTTTCCTTTCCAACTTTAGACGGACTCTCCGTTCAGTGGACTACTCGCGCGTCCTAGAGCACAGAGGGGCTCTTCTTTGTGCATGCCCAACTGACTGAGGATTCGATAGCCTAACAGAGCGAGATGATCTCCTTTCGATCATACTTGGTTCATAGAAAACCAAATTTATCAATCAACAGACGCATCTAACGACCAGCATGGAAATGCAATTATAAGGGAAGGTCATGTATTGCATCATCTTGTTTGGCCAACGAGAGGTCGGATCTAGCAAGTTACAGACAGCCACTCGACGCACACATTAGTCTTCCCTTCAAGAAGGTTGCTGGCCTTTTAGAATTGACACCTATTCGCATCGTCGTCTCCAGTTGTGCAGCCTTCTTGTTGAACTAGCATGGCTTCGCGTGTTCCGTCTTTGGTTGGCTCCTGCTCGAGGTCGTCCATGGTTCATTTGCTCCTTGCCTCATTTCTTGCATCTGGATCCATGTTTCTCCTAACTGCCCATTGTCTTAACACCTTTGTGCGTCTTTGGAAAGTCGGAAACGTTTTATCTTTGCTCTCCTCCGTGTGTCGATCATAGATGGTGGTGTTTTTGTATGCTAAGGTCCAAAAGACTATCTAGCCCATTCGATCTTGGCAGCGGTGTCACTTCTCTATTGGATGCATGTCTACTGCTTGCTTGATCGTCGCTTGTGCTGCCAAGTGCCGCTCATTAGGGATAGTGGAGATTTTGAAACCCCCACTCCCAAGGCAAGTGGCCCTTTGGCCACATGTTTGTGTCTCGCACTAGTCCACGGCCTTGACCACCTATAGGAACCATCAAGGTGTCGTGTGGCATTTGGTGGTCCACAACCCGCTACTGCACCATTTCTAACCCCCGGAACCATGCCAAGTGGCACCTTGCTACTTATTGTGATGGTTTGCACCGATTGTGCGTCGAACCTGCGTGCTTACATGGCTGCAATTTGCTCTTTCTACTGCAGTATTGCAATCTATCTGTAAACGTTTCTTTTCTATTGTGTTGATTTGCAGACCCCATCTATGTCTAAGCGCCACATGTGCACCACGTGGGTTGCCTCTTCAAACCTTGTTGATGCCCCTGCCTCCCAAGTGGTTGCATGTCCTCATGGATGGCCACTTGGGCTAGTCCAATGCGCCTCCTTGCCATGTAGGCTACCAAGTCGTGTGCCACTACGAAGCATGAGGTTGCAAACTAAAACAAATAGCCATAGCCCCTCCTCGTCACCATAACCAAGGTGCTTTCTTGGTTGATTAAGAACCTTTTGACGTGCCGCTCATTGATTGGGCAAGATCCTTTGATTTTGCCTTTCCTCCAAAGTGACTAACAAGCCACCTTCCACATTCGATGATGTGGCATGGCAAGGTTAGATCCAAGGGCCACACCAGCCTTGGATCCCTTGTCAATAGGGTTTCACACCAGTATGCACCCCCCCTCAAAAACCCAACAGCATTGGATTGAAGGAGGTGGAATAGAGGCATCGCCATGGAACTGTTGCAATGTTGTGATGTTTCGGTTGATGGTTCATCATCGTCTTCTTCAAGTTGCTCCTAGAATTGCTTGCAAATTTTGTTTCATGGGGCACTCGCGATCAAATTGCGCTTTTGAGCAGGAAAAACACCCTCTAGCATTTGGACTTGCAACGCTGGCTGTCGACTTTGTGGACATAGCACTACCTTTTGATGTTGGGGATGTCATTTTCCCCTTCTCCACTGACACCTGGCTTACATTCACTTGCATCTGGATCCCGAATGCTCCTCCCAATTGGCTCGTACCTTCTACAATCTCTCCCTAAATGCTTGCCCTTGGCCTAGCCTCTTTCTCCATTAAGCAGCTTCTGCTAAGACTTCTTTGGGGAGTCACTTTGAGCTCATGGCTCTTTTCTTGCCAATCCGTCAATTTGTATGCGGCTTCATAGGCCTCAGCTACCGATTTACCTTTTGTTGCATTAACTCATCCTGTGCCCATGGTTTTACGTGTGTGATGATGTAGTATAACCTGTCCACCTCGGTCATTTCCTTATTTGGAGCATAAGGGAAGAGTATGCTTTGATAAACTCCTTTATTGTTCCAATATGCTTCAAATTATTTAGGGCGACTCTGGACTTCCCCTCAACGTGGGTAGTCAAAAACCATTTGTGAAGTTGATGTTGTAGGTCCTCTCATGTGGAGATATTGAATGTGTTTCGTTGCAGCCTTTCATCCTCCTTGAAATTCCTCCACCACTACTTGGCATCGTCTTCCAAGTAGGTGGATGCACGCAGCACCTGCTCGCTTGGGTCATTAATTTTTGCCAATGCCATGAAATCACAAAAATTGCAACTTTGTAATGTTGATGTCATGGCTCATAAAGGAATGCACTCAAGTTGCACTGCTGGATACTATTGTGAGGCACAATGGCCTCTATTTATAGGCCTAGGGTCTGCCCTTGATTGGCCGCCTTGGGGTAGCTCTCTTGGGCTGCTGCTAGGCCTTAAGGGCAGCCCATATAGGGCCCTACCCTTGGGTTCTTCTAGGGTTGGATGGTTGGCTATATAAGTCCCCCATCCCTTCCACATATGGCCTGATCTGCTACAACTGTTCTGCCACCAATAGGCCCTATTATAGGTTGCAATCCTTCCCCACCATGTGTCCTATGGAGGCAACTGCCCCCTGAAGCATCTCCGCCTCTGTACGATGCTGTTGCAGGATCTGTCCCTTTTTCCATGTGTGCACCTACCTATCCAGTATGTCTATGCTTTTGCCATCTGTCTAGTGCTCTGTTGTAGGTCATACACCTTCCAACAAGCATTGCCACATAGGTGCCTATGTCTTGGGACAACCTGCCTTGATAGCTACCCACATGGCAGCATGTGTGTTGCCCATGTGATAGCCTCTACGTTTTCTGTGTGCTGCCCACATGGCATCTCATGTGCTGCCCATGTGACATCCCCAATATCCCCTAGTCTACCTCCCCCATGCTCTCCTCATTTGGGGGCTTACAGATGGGGAGGTAACCTTCCAACAATGCCTTCCTCTCAACATGTACATCCCCCACCCAATGCCTTCTCCCTCCCACTTAAGCCCCTCCTCCCCGCCACTTGCCATTCAACCCCCTCCTCCCTCCCCCTATGCCCTATCCTTGTCCCCTCACTCTCTTCTTGGATCTGGCCTTTTTCTTCCCTCACCATCTCAATCCAAGCAACATGACTGAAGACTATTCATTCAACAAGCATAAACAAACGATAGACATCCACCAAGTAGATAAAGACACGAGAAGGCCTTAGCATGGGGAAAGAACAACACAACATGTTACTTTTGTAGAGCAAGGCCGGCCACTAGAAGAGTAATCACACAGCATGCTACTTTTGTAGCAAGGAAGGCCATTAGAAGAGGGAATGCCAATTGTAGAAGAAACGACTTGACATGCTTCAAAAAGCACATGATCATGCACCACAAGAGAGTGTGATATTAATGGAGGTGGATATGATGGTGGTTAGAAGATCCCAAGGAGTATCTAGACAAAACCAAAGAAGCTATGAGAGCAAAATTAGTTTTATTGGAAAGAAGAAAAGAAAATGGCACTGGAGAGAAGACATGGCTTGAAGCAAAAGGAATCACTTATCAAAGTGGTAGAGTCATGGGGTCAATAACTAATGAGTAATTGACTAATGGGAACAAATTAATGAAAGAAAGAGGGAAACAAACCCAAGAGTGAGGATGAAGCTGAAGGACCTACAGAGCAGAAGCAAATCAACTCAACTTGGGAGAAGTTTTGGGAACTAGATGCGAAAATCTCCATCATTCAATTCATGGAACTTGTTCCCCATTGCACAAAATTCTTCTAGATTCTAGTCATGGATAAATGACTGGCAACCACACTCATCATGACAAGGATAGATGGCCAAGAGGACAATCTAGGATGAAGACATGCCCATGATCAATGTCAAAGTTTGGAATCATATATAGTAGTGAACAAAGTACTCATCAATGGAGGATTAGGAGTGGAAAAGAAGTGAGAAAGAGGCCAAAGTTGAAGAACTTAAAGTTCTCACCATGTATAGTTCAAATGGTGGATTAGAGGTTGGGATGCCCATGGGTATGATCAAGGAGGATCTATGCATCAAGATTCATGGAGCTAGTTCATGGTTATCATCATTGTGGTCAACATGGAAAGTGAAGGAGAGTACTTGATGTTCATGGAATGACCATGGTTGAAGGGTGCCAATTTGCTCCACAATTGAGGAGGGGAGACCCTCATTATCACCTAAGATAGGAAGGATGAGTGGGTACCGATGGGAAAAGGCATGATGCAAAAAAATTGCAAACCCAAATGCCTAGAGGTGGAAAAGGATTGTGCCTCCGACATGGAGAACTATTCACCCTCAACTTTATGAAGGAGAACTATTCACCCTCAACTTCATGACCATTATAATGATTGATGCAATGAGTAACTAAAAGGATAATGGAGGCTGAAGTGGCTGCACAAGGCTTTTCCAAAAGGCTTCACTGAAGACAAAGAAGGATAGAAAAGTCCAAGAATAGCCATCCAACTGAATCAGCCAAGACAACAACAACAATAGATGAATCAATGAAGGCCAAGGATCCATGTCAGATTGAGCAAAGAACTTCATGGTTCACTAACCTTCAATGATTCATCTACCTCCACCGTTGTCTTGGTGTGGCAATGGATGAATAACTGAAGGCTAGGGGTTTATGTGGAGAAGCAAAGCACCAAATGTATTTGATCATAAATGGATATAATGGATACAATCAAATAACACTGGCTGACGAAAACTAAGAAAAGACCACCTTCATCATCAAACGGGGGCATACTCAAACAAAGTGATGCAATTTCAGTTGAAGAACATCAACCATTTTTCAACATTCCAAGAGTATATCGACGTATTCCTCACAATATTCTTGGATGATTTCTCAAACTCCGGTATGAAGTGAGCACACTTGAAATGTCTACAAAATATGTTCTAAAAATTTAGGGATATATGAATTACCCTCAATCCATAGAAGTGTGTATTAGTTGTGTTCTCAGGGGGTTGTTGGGTCACACAATCTCTAGAGAAGGCATGAACAAAAAATCAAAAGATGAAAGAGCCAAACAACATCAAGCAAGTACACTTGTTTAGCAGGATTCCTTAGCTTCTATTGATGTTTCATCAAGAACTTTGCAAGTCACTAGACTAATTCATGAGTAGACAAGAGTAGATATGAAGTTCAAAATGGAAAAAATCCCAAATTCAGCATTCCAATTCCTACAAAGCAATGACGACACAAGGCATCGATTACTTGTCTCGCACCAAAATAAGAAATCTAGCAAAAGGATTGATGATAGTCTTTCCAATTCTAGCTTCTTCATGGTGTCCATTTATGACTACAAGCATAAATGGATCATCTAATATCTTCTCATATCTAATTCCCCAAATATGCAAGCAAAGAAGAATGGTGAAGGATTGTGCTAAAACCCTAGAAGTATTCCCTTAGAGGTAGCTACTTGTACAAAAAAGGGGTGGGACATGGCCCTTTCATGATGCATCTACACAAAATAGTGATCATCATGGAAGAAACTCATCTAGGGGTGATGGTCACTTCTCCACCAAGGTCATGGTACAAAATGTAATATATTAAAAATTATGGTCGAGCACTATCTACACAGATGTTGCAAAGCACTGTAAAGATTATGATGTGTGTCAAACAAATTGGGAGGTCAACCTTCCAAGAGGAGAATCCATCATAACTGATCTATTGGTGGATGCCATTCCAAAAGTGGGGTTTGTATTTAATTGGTTTATTCAATATGGCCACATATCTAATACACAAAAATTACATCATGGTGGCGACCAACTATGTCACCAAATGGGTCGAATCGAAAGGCCTCAAGGACAAGAGAGCCCACATCACAACAAGGTTCTCTTACAAGAGTGTCATCTAGTGATTTGGGTGTCCAGTGGAATCATGTTTGACCAAGGGGTTCAATTGATCAACACTCATCCATTGGTTTGTTCAATATGGCCACACATCTAGTATGAAAAAATAACATTATGGTGGCAACCAACTATGTCACCAAATGGGACAACGTGGAAGTCCTCAATGATAAGAGAGCCCACAACACAACAAGGTTCTCTTCCAAGAATGTCATCTATCAATTTGGGTGTCCCAATGAGATCATGTTGGACCAAGGGGCTCGTCCATTGATGTCATGATGAAAGAGTTCCTCATTCAGATAAGAAATCTACTACATACTATGTGCATGCGAATGGTCAAGCAAAAGAAATGAACAGGGGTTTCGAACATGATTCCAACAAGATAGTGAATGGGCACCAAAACACTCTAGCTTTACCAAACTACATTCAAGGTCATGAGGATGCATGCCCTATTCTAGTTGGAATCCAATCTCAAAGTAGTTGTACCAATGGAATTCCTTGTGCCAAGCCTAAGGGTGGATGTACAAGATATGAATGGCTAAGAAGAAACCATCATAGATAAACTGCCTAGAATAGATGAAGCCAGGTTGAGGGAATCATGGATGGAAGGTGTAGTCTAGTGAAGGAGGAAGGACTGTAAATTCAAAAACCCTCAAAAATAGAATGTTCATACTACTACATAATGCCAGGAGTGATGAATCAATTCTACAACATCGGGAACGTGTAGGTGCCACTGGGACCCACTAGGACCATATTGAATTAGAAAGTTCTTTTACAATGGGATGATCATGCTGGAGGACTTGGAGTTAATGAAATACCAAAGCAAATTAATGGAATGAAGATCAAAGTGTTTTGGCCATAGGTGCAATTCACTAAGGAAGAATTTGATGAGGAAATCTTGAAGTGCCATTTCATGGGGGCACCAATTCCAAAGAGCCATTACATCTAAAATCAATATTATTGGGCATAACACATGGCATCATGATTAGGAGGAATGTCAAATTTGCTCATGAACTCCCAAAAAAATATGTACAATCTTAAATGGCCGTAATTTTTTATGGGAGGACCTGGTCATGGAAAGGAGAGGTAAATAGCGAGCAGCAATATGTCAATCCATAAACCATTGGGGAGGTGAACCCTAGAAGCCCACATATACAAACCCTCAAAGGAAAGAGAGTTAAGACTTTCCATTCACAAGACAAGCAACTTAGACTCTCTTGCCTCCAAAACATCGAAACCCATGCGTGTAATCATCCAACTCTCACCTCACAAACAAAATAACGGTGAGCCAGCCCCATAAAATGAAGGCCGAAGGGATTTTGCCAAAAAGGTTGAAGCCAAAAATCCAAAGGGCCCCTAGCTAAACCCTTCCACCATTCACCAACACCCGATAGCCTCACTCCATTGGCTACACATTCCTTTAGCCTATTTTCTTAGTTTTTTCCCACCAATGGCAAACAATGATTTGCAACTTAAGAGGGAGAACCACATGCTAAATTGCACACAATGTACATGCTCATGATTTCCTACTTGTTATGGTTTTTTTTGCATTTTACTTTTATAAAAAATTTACCAACATATGGGAATGTAAATTTCAACATTGATATGCATTTAAGATGGGATGTTGAGAATGTAAATTACACCATTAGTATGCATATTATGGTTTATATGAAATCTTATTCACTTATCGGTCTTACTTATATATACGAAATTTGGATTCCTCCCTTATCGTCTTATTCCCTTATCATCTTACTTGTATATACCAAATTTGTATTCCTCCTCTAAGTGGATGATAGTGGACCATAGCATACATGTCATGTAGAAACTCTTGTCCATTATTCATCTCTTTCTCTCTATATATTTCTTTGACAACTTGGGGCTTGATCCCAAAACAAAGGAATGAGAAAACCATCTATTTTGATAGAACATGAAATAGTTAGCATTTACAAATCAACATTATTCAATGAAAAATAGGATTCTTGTTTTGTAGCATGCTTTGACGGGTCCATTTAAAGGGGATCAGGGGAAGGAGAGAAAGTTAAGAAACACCCCTTCATAGAATTACAATGATAGAAGAGTATCAATAATCACATCAATCCAGAATATGAGTCTATAGAGTATCTGTGGGAACATGTATGTTCAAAACAACCAAAACCCGATTGATTGGCATCAGAGTGGAAAGGAAGATGAGACATAAAGGTTTAGTGTTCTAAAGCGATGAAGGTGCCACTCCTTGAACCTGGTAGAGATGCATATAATAGTACTTCAAAAAGAGACACAAGAATCGAAATAACCCAATATGTAGAAGAAGAAATGAGCAACAAAACACATACATGCAAAGTGTGAACCACTATAGGGTCTAGGGCTTACAGTCTAGGCTCTAGGATTTAAGGTTTAGGGTTTAATAAAAAATTTGTAAAAATGCATTTCCAAACTATGCAATTGATATTCAATGGATTCGACACTTTGCACGGGCTTTAAAATAAGTAAGTTTAAGGCTTGTGCAAAGTGACAGACAAGCATGTGGGCCAAAAGCACACCGATGCACATTTTTTAACACTCGTGTGTAGCATGATAAGAAACAAGAAAATATGCATTTCAAACCATGTAAATCATATCTAATAGGTATGATACTTTACAAAGGCCTTCAACAAAGTGAGTTTAAGGCTTGTACAAAGTATCACACCCATAAAAAACAAGCATATACCTTAGAAGCACAACAAATAATATTTTTCAACACCCAAGGATGATGCATAATAAGATACAAGGATTCAATCATATTCATTTCAAACCATGCAAATGATACTAGATGAGTATGATACTTTGCAAAGGCCTTAAACTTACATAGTTTAAGTCCTAAACAAAGTATCATACCCATTTCAGCCAAGCACCTGGAGTAGAACTACACCGGTCATACATGCTTTTCAACACTCATGCATGATACATTGTAAGAAACATGGAAATATGCATTCTAAACTACACAAATGATATTTGATGGATATGAACCTTTGCACAAGCAAAGTATCATACTCATCATAAGCACATACTCTAAAAGCACGCTGATGCATATTTTAACACCGAGTTCACAAATCCATTGTTTATGATTTGTACATTAATTTTGTTAGTTTATGATTCTCTAATATCCTCCATTGTATGCCTAGAAACTCCTCCCACGAGGTCTGAGAAGTTATGGAATGTCTGGAAACCTACTATCTTGCATCAAGCTCACTCATCAATCATAACAAAATAGGATATTGCACTCTTAGTGGAAAGCCACAAGGTGAGCTAGATCTCCTAGGCTGCCAATTGATCCAAAAAGGCACTATGTTTAGACTACTTGTTGAGGACAAGGAATTGGAAGCTACGACTTGTTGTCCGACCTTAAAGAAAAGGAAGCTCATATCACCTTTGGTCAATTACTTGCTTTGTCTCCAAAACTACGAAAAGAATGGGGGAAGCTAGCAAGCACAAGAGTGTCAAAGAAGAAAAAGAAGAAAAGTGCCATTCCTATTGCATTGATGGAGGTGCATCGACCATTTTTTTTAACATTATTGTCAATTGGGGTTTTTGATGTGAAAAAGACCATGTTTTTTTGTATCTCAAATGATAAGCAACATGCGCTCTATTTATTCAACATTCTTTCTTGTTGCATGAAAGATTGTCAAAAGGCCAAGGGTATGCACTTCAAGCACACGAGTGTGGTCTGATGGAGCGGCATCTCAATTTAAAGCCAAGCAACCTTTCTACTTTATTGCTAGATTTAGGTTTCTCATAGGGCTAGAGATGTCATGAAGCTTCTTTGGGTCCATGGCTGGGTCCAGCCATGGCAAGGGTGAGCATGTTGGGGCAAGAGCTATTATAAAGAGAACACTCACACATGAGCAGCTGAAAAAAATGGTGCCACTTTGAAATGTGCAATGGATGTTGTTAATTTCTCAAGAAGTCTAAAGCATTCCATTTTGAGTACCTGTCTCAAAGAAGGGAGGTAACAAGAATATTCGGGAGATCAAATAAGGTGATGTGTAGAGAAATCATAGCTTGTATTTCCAATCTATCCTAAATGCCCATTTCATGCATTGTGTCAATGGATATTATGTACATGACACGTGCAATTAGAACAAGAGATTTTCATGATTTTGTTATTGGTGTATGCAAGGACATTGGAGAAGATGCACCAATCCACCCTGTTCAGTCTCTAAATCTACGCATGTTTGATACTTTCTATAGTGTTGTGAGAGACCGTGTTACATGGACTATAAGACCGCTTCTATCAATCCATCTTTTTGTGCAGTTTTCCTTATTTAGGAGCCTTGATTAAGAGAAGAGGAAGCTACAATATTTTACACAAGAACACATATATTACCTTGCAACGATAATTATTTTGAGGTTAAATCTACAATATACCTATGCAAGGTCTGACATAAGTGTCACATCTCTTTCCTAATAAGGAACTTTGTTGTATTGTAATAAGAGGTTTCTTTATATGTAGATCCACTCGAACATTTGCATTTCTACATGGGTTGGTTCATACCTTGCTTCCAAAGGTGACATAGTCCTAGACTCTAGGAAAGCAGCAAAGCAAATCTTGTAGCATTGGTATGGTCTATAAATGCATCCATGCTTGCCCAAATTAGTGTACTTTTTAGAAGGATGCATATGAACATGCCACAATCTATCTAAAATGTAGAGTACTACTATATAGGCAAGATGCACAAGGGGATATGACACCAAAGAGGGTGTCAACATATGCTTGTGATACCTATGCTAAAAAAATTTGTTCTACTTGATTAACTAAACTTATAGATTATTATGCTTAAAATTTCTCAACAGATGGCATGTTGAAAATTTTGATTGATGGGAAAGCATGCCACCACATAGAGAGCAAGTGGCTAGAGTTTAAAGATGAGCCTCACCATTTATTGCCTTGGATTGGCTATGAATGGTGTTAATTTCTTTGGAGGCTAATTCACATCTTGGTCTACATGGCTAGTGATAGTTGTTAACTATAATTTTCTTCATGGATTACTATAGAGGAGGAACTTTTGAATGCTAGCCCTGATAGTTCTAGGCAAGCATAAGGTGAATAACATAACATACACTCTACATTTTTTAAATGGTGTTTGGGATATTTTCAAATGAGAATGATCACAACAAAGCGAGCCTCAATATCAATGGAAATTCTACAGTGCTATTATGAAGGTGTTTTTGAACACCATTATGGCTCACGAGATGAATCTCACTCAAATGGGTTTCAAAGTTTATTATTTTGTTGATGATAATGTAGTTTAGACACTGATATTCTATTTACTATTTGAGAATATAGTTGATATTTCATACTTCATGAATGGCAATCTAGTCTATTTTCACATATTTCTCCTATTTTTTCATGGAGAACGACTACAACTTCTTCCAAAACTGCCCACCTAGGAATTGTGTTTTTTCCAAATGCTCACAACAAAGCGAGTCTCAATATCAATGGAAATTCCAAAAAGCTATTATGAAGGTGTTTTTGAACACCATTATGGCTCATGAGATGAATCTCACTCAAATGGGTTTTGAAGTTTATTATTTTGTTGATGATAACGTAGTTTAGACACGGATATTCTATTTATTATTTGAGAATGTAGTTGATATTTTATACTTCATGAATGGCAATCTAGTCTATTTTCACATATTTCTCCTGTTTTTCATGGAGAAAGGCTAAAATTTCCTCCAAACTTCCAGTCTAGGAATTGTGTTTTTCCTGAATGCTCACAACAAATTTTCCCCCCCTCCCCCTCCCTCCACTCCACCATCCTCTCCAACCCCCTCTCTCAATCCAGCCCCTTTCCCCCCTCCATCCCCCCCCCCTCTCCATCCACCCCCTTTACCCCTACCCCTCCAAACGCCCCTCCCCCTCCTCCCTTCTCTCTCTCTCTCTCTCTCTCTCTCTCTCTCTTCTTTCCCCCCCTCTTCCCTTTCTTCTCTCTCTCTCTCTCTCTTTCTAGATCCTGATTTTGCAAGTATGATTGGATCTTTTCTAGAGAGGATTTTTGCTATCCTCATCCTTTAAGATTTATCATACCATCTTTCAAGCTCAAGATATTACAAGCGGAGCTTTGCCGCCCGCTACTCTACACACACAATGCTCTCATAGTTGTTGTCCTAGACTGCACTCCTGGCCCTTATTGCGACTCGGTTAACAACTCCCCTGGACCCAAGTTCCAGGGTAGCTCACTATTGGGGTTCAGTGTTCAAGCTCACTATTGTGTTCATGCGATTGATCTCCATTGCGTCCATGCTCTCTTACACTATCATGTTCTAGCATGCCCTTACCCTTGCACTCTCTACCCTTGTACTCCCTCCTCCTCCTTCCTCCCTTTTCCTCCTCCTCCTCCCTCCTCCTTCTCCTCCTCCCTCCTCCTCTTCCTCCTCTTCCCTTCTCCTTCCTCCTTTTTCTCCTCCTCCTCCCTCCTCCTTCTCCTCCCTCCTCCTCCTCCTCCCTCCTCCTCCTACTCCTCTTTCCTCCTCCTCCTCCTCCCATCTCCTTCTCCCTCCTCCTCCTCCATTCTCCTTCTCCCTTCTCCTCCTCCTCCCTCCTCCTCCCTCTTCCTCCTCCTCCTCCCTTCTCCTCCTCCTCCCTCCTCCTCCCTCCTCCTCCTCAACACCTGCTATGACAGAATACATTTGTCAATTCATAACATCATATAAAATTAGAGAGTTGGAGAAAAATAAGTATGGCATAGTAACATATCGTGTTCTAGCATGCCCTCACCCTTGCACTCTCTACCCTTGTACTCCCTCCTCCTCCTCCTCCCTCCTCCTTCCTCCCTTTTTCTCCTCCTCCTCCCTCATCTTTCTCCTCCCTCCTCCTCCTCCCTCCTCCTCCTCCTCCTCTTTCCTCCTCCTCCTCCCATCTCCTTCTCCCTCCTCCTCCTCCATTCTCCTTCTCCCTTCTCCTCCTTCTCCTCCCTCCTCCTCCTCCCTTCTCTTCCTCCTCCCTCCTCCTTCCTCATCCTCCTCCCCTCTCTTCCTCTTACTTTCTTGTCCCTCATCCTCAACCCTTACCCCTCGAATCTGCGAAGGAGACTAGCTCTCTACTCCTCAACCTTGGACTCCTTCTAAACCTTGCAACCCCCTCCAAACCGTGGAACTCCTAGTTAACTCTCTCAACCCCATCCCCCTTTCAAACCCTGAGATCCCCTTGAACTCACATGGAGGCGAGAGCCTCCATCAACTGTTATAATCAAGCCCTCTTTCTCATTCACGCGCGCATGAGATCTGCTTTCCATTCTTTAGCCTACACCTCTCATTGGAACACGACCCGAGGACCTAACTCGGTGGGGGAGCCTACTCGGATTTGTGTCCAGTGTGTGTGAAACACGGGGAGAATCTTAGGTTGACATGTGGCAAAACACCCTTGGATTTTTTAAAAATCCCCCTGCAGTGCGTAACCAACCTTTCTCTTTACACATTACTTTTTGCTTTGTGAAAACACTTCACATGTTTAGAAAGTGCATCAGCAAATGTGGCACTTGCAAGAGGTGTATTCACCCCATACGCCCCATAGAAGTTTGTAAGAAGTATGATTGTCCTCACTTCAGAGACTATTCACATGACAGGTTTGTGTAGGTTGAAGGTGAGTTCAGATTTAATCCTACAAGCAAACCTTTTTACCATGTCTACTCAAAATGCAGTTCAAAAGTACAAATCAACAAAAACTTAAACAATGATTTTTTCTACTGCTTAAAGTGTCAAAGTGATGTCGAGTCAAAAGTAATACCACTAATGGCAAGAACCATTAGTACAATCTCAAGCAAAATCAATGTTTTTCGTGGAGATCAATGGCTTCTATCATTTCTAGGAACAGATAAACCAATTGAAATCTACTCTAACGAGAACCAAGCAAGGTTTCACAAAGAAAGTAACGCAAAAAGGATACATGGATGGTTCATGATCATTGGGGCCAAAATCAATTATTGGATACGATAACACTAGAAGAAAGAAAAAGAAAACAGAAAGCGATAACAATATAGAAAGCATCAAGCAAAAAAAAAAGATTGATTGATCATAGGTTAGCCTTAAACAACAAGCTTTGGTATCACTAAGTATCATCATTACTGGTTACTATTCCTACATGAATGGGAATGCAGTCAACATGTTATCTGAAGGATAACAAAAGATAGGATGGATCTTCACTTTTGTTTCCATCTTAGGAACATTTTAAATCTCTTTCAAGATCGCAACTCTTTTCCCAGCTACATGTTCCTAGCAAAATGGTTTTTTGTTTTCACCAACTCTTTATCATTGTATCTTGATCCATCAATACAGTTTGTTGAGTTGCAATAAGTAAATTTACCATGTAACTTGACATGCAAGTTTGTAATCTACTTTATTAAGTATGCTTTTCACTATTATTAGATTTTAGTTTGTATATATTTTCTTTTAACTTATGAAAGGTTGACTTACAATTCTTTATTCGAACCCAAATTAAGATAGGCAATGCCATTCAAATTTACATATAGCGTTACTGTCTTAAAGTTTTAATTTTTTACCAATTTGTCATTATTCTAGTATTCGATTCCAATTTAAACGATCTCCTGACAGTAAAATTTTAAGCGCATTACATCTTGCTTTTCTGTGATGCCTACTATAGGTTCCAAATAAAAGTATACATATAAGCTATGGATAGAATAGACAGAGCCTCAAGCATGCATGGCTTACATCATCCCTCAAATTACAAATACGTACCTGGTGACTGTTTATTTGATACTTTAAGCTTTTTAATGGGTTTTAAGCACTCCGCTCAAAACATACGTAAAATCATAATCGATAGTTTCCTAGTAGCTCTTAAAAACAAAAACCATGATGCAACCACGTGCATGTGTATTTTCTTGACACTTGATGTACTTTCAACTTTACATGGAGTATACACAAGAGAAGAATACTTCCACCTTATGCGATTACCAGCTTCAACTAATGGACTATGGGGTGACCATTTTTGCATTTTCAGGTCAGGTGGTTTGCTTGTTCAATCACGCTTTGGTCTTCAACTCATGTAAAACCATACATTACATATGGCGATAAATCCCACATGCCTTCCTTCAATATTTTATATGAGGACCAAGCAGGACATGCAGGACACTTTGAGCCATTAATACATCTTGAACACTCTATACAAACAACATGCGAAGATCAAAGCATGACACAACTAGACATGGAATTAACAAAACACAATCTACAAAGGATCCAAGATTACGATTATGTAGATGGAGATTCCCTTTTTGATAGTATTTCTTACTGTGGGGGTTAAAGGTCACTGTGCCTTAACCCCAGTTATGTACAATACTCAAACACATATATAAATGAATGAAAAAGAAGATTAGGGTGGTTCTGCACCCACCAAAACTTGTGTGGCTCTCTGTCTCTCTCTCTCGCTCTCTTTCCCTCTTCCGTTCTTGCTTCCGTTGAGAGCACTCTCAACTGGTATCAGAGCCCGGGTGATCTAGCTGAGCGTGCGTGAATGCTTGAAGCTCAGCAGCTCTGTGGGAGGAAGGAGAAGCTTTGTGGGAAGCTTTGTGGGTGACTTTACTTGCATCCGAGCGTGCAGAGACCTTGGAGAAACCTTTGGAAAAGTCACTTAGGCTTTGCGAAGTGGTTTTGAGAGCCTGTTAAGAGCTTTCAAAGAAAAAGTCGTTTTTTGAGCTTTTCCCTGTTCCGTTCGATGACAGAGACTCCGTATTGACTTGTAGAGGCAACTATTGCTTGCTTTTGGTGTCCATATTACTTCAGGAGCTTGGAAACACCTTCATTCTTGAATCTGAGATCATTTCAGTGGATTTCTGACTCACTGTGTCAATTCCTGCGTTTTTTGCCCGAGTGTTGGAACTCAAGTTTGGAGCAACCATTTGCAAATCTGTAAGTTCCGGTGGACTCACGAGGTCCTAAAACTTCTATGTTGCTCATCATTCGCACTCCGGTGGAGTTTACAGATAGCTCTGTTTCCAAAAACGTTTTTCAGTCCGTGTGTTGGACCCAGTGATTGAGACCACGGTTTCCAAAACCGTCTGTCCCATTGCGTTCCGGACGCCCAAAAACCCCTACCTATTAGTTCTTGCGTGATTCGGTGGAGGATTTTCAGAGTTATAAATCTCTGTGTATTCGATTTCGTCTCTCTGTTATGCATTTTTCATGCTAAGGTTTTGAAACCTTAGATTTATGCCACATGGCAGTGGATAAGTGTTGACTCCCATTTCTCACTCATCGGTTGGGATTTTGGAGTTCTGGCAGAAGAGAGATATTTGCAGATTTTCTTGCTGAGTCCGATTATGCAATGGCGCCCATGTTTTGAAGCATCTCAGGTTCTATTTTCAGTAGCGCTCATTACCGTGGGACTATGATTTCTTGAGCATACCTTATGCAGATCACTCTGGTTGCAGTTTGAGCAGTGTGCGCTCATTCGTGGTATGCATTGGGTTGCAGTGGATGATTTATAGGCCATTTGGATGCATTGCGGTCCTTGTTGGATGCGCTGATAGGCCCAAATTGCCTTGTGGGATGCTATTTTTTATGGACGCTTTGCACATGGATGCTATTTTAAGCTGAGGGACAGCTTTGACACATTGCAGGTGATGCACTGATAGTGCTATGCTCTCTTGGATGAGACATTATTGATGCATATGCCAGTGGACAGTGTTTATGCTTGAGTCATTTGGCACTTATTGGCATTTTCTTTTGGGCCAGATTTGCTCATATGGATGCATAGTATATGCACATGAGTCAGATGCTTTGAGTTTTGAGTTTTGGTGATATTTCACTCTATTGTGGCATACACATTTGGATGCACCTGGTATTTGGTGTGATTCTCTCTTGCAGGCACTAGCATTTGGGATTTTGCTTTATTTGCATCATGGCATCCTCTTCCATGTCTGAAAAGGAGTTTTTCAGCATTAAAAAGTTTGATGGGACAAACTTTTCTTTGTGGAAAGAACAGATAAGGGATGTGCTTATTCAAAAGAAGCAGATTAAACCCTTGGCAGGGATTGAAGCTAAGCCTGCAAATATGTCTGAGGATGATTGGAATGAGTTGGATGCATTAGCAAAGTCTACTATTAGACTTCATCTTGCAGAGTCAGTTTATTTCACAGTAGTAAATGAGCAGACTACTGAAGATTTGTGGAAGAAACTGTGTGCCACTTATGAGAAGGAAACTGCCTCTAATAAAGTTTACCTCATGAAGAGGTTGTTTGAGCTGCAGATGAAGGAAGGGGTCTCCATTGCTTCTCACTTGAATGAATTCAATATTATTTTCAGCCAGCTTCAGGCTCAGAAAATGAATTTTGATGCGGAGACTAAGGCAATATTTCTCTTATGTTCATTGCCATCCTCATGGGATACCTTCCGTACAGCTGTCAGTAACTCTGCACCTGGTGGAGTACTGAAATTTGATGATGTTGTGGGTAGCTTGTTGGCCGAGGAGATTAGACGGAAGTCTATGGATGGCAACAAGCAGGATGCAGCCTTAAATGTGCAAAGGGGCAGATCACAGTTCAGGGGGAAGTCCCAAGAAAGAGGGAAGTCTCGTAGCAAATCCAGAGCACGGAATATTGAGTGTTACCATTGTGGCAAGAAGGGCCATATGAAAAAGGATTGCTACAAGCTGAAAAAAGAGCTGAAAAGAGAGCAAAAGGATAAGAAAAAGAATGCAAATTGGGGTGCAAATCAAAAGGAAGAGAGTCCAAGGGAGGACAAAGGAAAAGTGAAGATCGAGGAGATCAATGCAGTCACACGTGATAGTGACAATGATGTTCTCTTCATGTCTAGTTTATCTGCAGAGTTGCTTACCACTTCAGATGATGCATATTCCCAGGATTGGATTTTGGATTCTGGTGCTTCATTCCATGTTACTCCCCATAGGGAATGGTTCTCCACTTATGATAGTGGAAAGACAGGTTGTGTGCATCTTGGAAATGACTATGCATGTGACATAGTGGGAGCAGGTGACATAAAGTTTTCTTTTGCAAATGGGTCTGCATTTGTTTTGAAACATGTGAGACATGTGCCTAAGCTGACCAAGAGTCTTATTTCAGTGGGTCAGCTAGATGATGCTAGTTTTCACACCACTTTTGGCTTTCAAAGTTGGAAAATTCAAAAGGGCTCTATGCTTTTGGCTAGGGGTGCCAAGTGTGGGACTTTGTATCCCTTACATGTATCAGGGGTATTTGATCATGTTGTTGCAATAACCGAGCAGCCAAGCACTTCTTTGTGGCATTGCAGGTTGGGGCACATGAGCCAGAATGGAATGAAACTCTTATGCCGTTTGGGTTATGTACCGCATTTGAGTTTCTCTGATTTTGAATTTTGTGAGCATTGTCTCTATGGGAAGCAGACTAAATCAGCCCATAAAAGAAGGGGAAAGAAAGAGTTTGAAATGCTTGATTTGGTGCATTCAGATGTATGTGGTCCCATGCCTACACGGTCATTAGGCGGGGCTGAATACTATGTGACATTCATTGATGATGCAACTAGGAAAGTGTGGGCTTATGCTATAGCTCGGAAGAGTGATGTGTTCCAAGTATTTCAGAAATGGCTGGCCTTGGTTGAGAATCAGTCAGGTAGAACGCTTAAATGCCTACGGACTGATAATGGTGGAGAGTATCTCTCTCATGACTTTCAGCATTTCTGTGATACATGTGGGATTAAGAGGGAGCTCACATCCCCTCGTACTCCAGAGCAAAATCCAGTTGCAGAAAAGATGAACCGTACCATTCAAGAAAGGTTGCAATGCATGCTTTCCAATGCAAGTCTTTCTGGTGGTTTTTGGGCTGAGGCAATGAAGACTGCAGTGCATGTGATCAATAGATCACCTAGTAAGAGTTTGGATGGTGGTATTCCTGAAGAGGCATGGAGTGGCAAGAAGCCCTCTTACTCTCATTTGCATATATTTGGGTGTGAGGCATATGCACATGTGCCAAAAGAGCTTCGAAAGAAGCTAGATCCTAAGTCTAGGAAATGCATCTTTCTAGGTTATGGTGAAAGTGGAGAGATGGGCTATCGTCTCTGGGATCCAGAAGCAAAGAAGATCATACGCAGCCATGATGTGGTCTTCAATGAGAAGAAGATGCATAAGGCACCCATGAGGGATGTGGAAATGAGGAGAATCACTTTCTAGGATGTGAATCCACCTGCATATGTTGATAGGCAGCAAGCTGTCCATGCACCAAATGTGCAAGAAATGGTACAACCAAGTACTCCCACAGGTATACAATCAAGGGTAGATGATGGATCATCTCTTGGTGGAAATGATGAGCCAAATGTGGCTGATATGCAAGTGGGACAGCAAGCTGAAATGCCATTGAGAAGATCATCTAGAGTGTCTAGACCGCCTGATAGGTTTGTTCCAGGGGTAGACTATGTGATGCTTACTGATTGCGGGGAGCCTTCTTGCTACAGAGAGGCTATGATGCGTGAGGATCAACGCAAGTGGGAGTATGCTATGCAATCAGAGATGAGTTCACTTATGAAGAATAAGACTTGGGACTTGGTTTCTTTGCCACATGGAAAGAAAGCATTGCCATGTAAATGGGTCTACAAAATGAAAGTCACAGGTGATGATGTGCCTAGATACAAGGCCCGTTTGGTTGCTAAAGGGTTCAAGCAAGAGAAGGGTGTGGACTTTGATGAGATATTCTCTCCGGTTGTGAAGATGACCACACTTAGATGCATGCTTGGACTAGTGGCAGTAGAGGATATGGAGCTTATGCAAATGGATGTCAAGACAGCTTTCTTGCATGGGGATTTGCATGAGGACATCTACATGGTGCAACCGGAAGGCTTTGAAGAAAAGGGCAAAGAGCATTTAGTTTGCAAGCTGAAAAAGAGTCTCTATGGTCTTAAGCAAGCACCTAGAGAATGGTATCAGAAGTTTGATGCTTTCATTCGGTCCCAGGGTTTTAGAAGGAGTGAAATTGATCACTGCCTCTACACTAAAAGGGCTAAGGATAATAGCTTGATAATCCTGGCACTATATGTGGATGATATGCTATTGGCTAGCAAGAATACTTATGAGCTAGATGCATTAAAGGCCAAGTTGCATGAGGCCTTTGATATGAAGGATTTGGGACTTGCAGGTCATATTCTTGGTATGCGCATCACGCGTGATCGGAGTAGGAAACTCCTTTGGCTTTCACAAAAAGAGTATGTTACAAAAGTATTACAGCGTTTCAATATGGAGGGGGGGAAGGCAGTGAGTACTCCATTGCCTCCATATGTGAAACTGAGTCATACAGATAGTCCCAAATCAGATGAGGAGAGGGCCATGATGGCCAAGGTTCCTTATGCATCAGCAGTTGGGAGTCTTATGTATGCTATGATAGCTACTAGACCAGACATTGCATTTGCAGTGGGAGTTGTTAGCCGGTATATGGCTAATCCAGGAAAGAGGCATTGGGAGGCAGTTAAGTGCATCATGAGGTACATGAAGGGTACCAAGGAGATTTGCATTTGCTTTGGTAAAGGAGACATGCGTGTACTTGGGTACACAGATTCAGACTATGCAGGGCATGTGGATAGTAGGAGATGGTTATGTGTTCACCTTTGCAGGTGGTGCAGTGTCGTGGATGTCTCGCGCACAGAAGTGCGTTGCTTTGTCTACCACAGAGGCTGAGTATGTTGCAGCCACAGAGGGTTGCAAGGAGGCTATATGGCTTGATCGGCTAGTGGGAGATTTGGGGATTCATACAGGTGTACCGACATTGCATAGTGATTCCATGAGTGCTATTCAGCTAGCACGGAATCCGGTCTTTCATGCAAAGACCAAACACATTGAGGTCAGGTACCATTTCATCAGGGAGGTACTTAAGGACAAGCGCATAGAGCTTGTCAAGGTTCATACAGATGATAACCCTGCAGATATGCTGACGAAGAGTCTACCTAGTCAGCGGTTTGAGTATTGTCGTGTATTGATGGGCATTGGATAGTATGCTCACTGGTTGTTCTCCCTTAAAGGCACATTGTCCTTTAAGTGGGAGGTTGTGGGGGTTAAAGGTCACTGTGCCTTAACCCCAGTTATGTACAATACTCAAACACATATATAAATGAATGAAAAAGAAGATTAGGGTGGTTCTGCACCCACCAAAACTTGTGTGGTTCTCTGTCTCTCTCTCTCGCTCTCTTTCCCTCTTCCGTTCTTGCTTCCGTTGAGAGCACTCTCACTTACTTGCTTGAAAAACGTTTTAGTTCTCAACAAGTATGCTTCGAGGCTATTAAACAATTGCAACTCACATTTCAATACTCAAATATTACAACAATTAAAACCATACAGTCTTCCTTTGACCAAGAACTTCTTTTCAAGTTGCATAGAATTAGCACCATAGATGATTACTACATCAACATGTGTAAAAGCATTACTGATGGTGGTTTAAAATGTGATTTCCTCATGTTACATTGGATAGCAGAGTGGATACAAAAAAACATAATACTCTGGTCACACGCAACAAGCCAGCCATTCCTTCAAATAAATATCAATCCTAACCTAGAGAAAATGCATTTCGTGTACTATGATACACAACAAAATAATAGTCACTATGAACCAGTAGTTATTAAAAATAAAATTAAAAGAAAATTTGAAACTTTGGAAAAGGATGTAAAAATACAAACTTCTAAAGTCCAACAAAATACAAAATTAAAACATGAGAACGAAGGTCCCAGCAACTACAAGAATCTAACATCATCCCAGAATATAGACACAAGTGTATCCATACTAGACAGAATATTGCATGAAAGGCAATTAGTGAGAGTACCCAATTATAGCTACAGTGTAGAAGATTGTCTTTTTGATAGTATCTCTTATATGTTAAAATTTTCTTATACAAGCCAAGAAATACGAAATAAAGCTACTTCAAAATTTAAAGAGCTTATCCAACAAATTGAACTTGCACTACAAATTGCACAAGTACACTTGACACACGATTACTTGAGCACCATACACAATATTGATACTATTGACCAATATTTAGCAGGTATGGCTATAAACGGTGCTAATGGCAGGCTATGGGGTGACTCAGTAATATTTTACTAGATCGCAAAAGCGCTTAATATAAACATTATTATTTGGTCTAGCTCAACAACTCACCCATTTTTAAAGTACATGTTCGAAAATATGTACACGTGCAATCTTGTATATTATGATATGTTTCAGAATAATGGTCACCATGAACCTATTATGAACATAGATGCTATACAAGAATACAATAACCTCGAAAGTATCCATAGAAATTCCAAGCCACCAAGTATTTATAACAATAGGATAAATCAAACACAACATAAAAGGATCTGTACATCATGGAGCGATGATGTTACTAATGATTTAAACTCTTTATTTCGACAAAACCAATAATTATCCAAGTTACAAGTATGCTCAATGTTCTTAAAAGAACACTCACAATTAAACATAACACCCTACTCTACAATTAAGCACTTACAATATCATACTTCAAAAAGAAAAAAACCTTGCAAACATAGAATCTTTAAAGCAAAAACATATCCAAGAAGTATGTATTGAAAAACTTGAGCCTTTTCTTAATATCATTTGTGATTGTGACCAACACGCCGTTATGAATTACCTAAAGAAGATTTTAGACACTCCTACACATGCTTGCTTTTGCTGCAAATGGTTGTCATTCGCTTTTCAATTAAAAGAGTGTTCCTCGAAAGGAATAAATTTTCTTGAACGTGAATTGCAAATGCAACTAACATGCAATGAAAAAGAAGATGCAAAAATTTGCATTGAAGGCTACAAGCAAATCAAAAAAGACAAAATACCAAAATACACGTCACCATACTACATCAAAATGCAAAAAAAAATGCCAAAATTTTCAAAGTTGAGTGAGCTAGAAGAAATATTAGTTGCTCCTAGAAACACATTTGGCCAAATACACCAATTTTTGAACTACAGGCAATACCTACTAAAAACTAGTATTATCAATGTGCCTACAAATACCAACATCATACAGACTGTACTTCCATGACCAGTAGAAGATACAACGACAATAGGTGTAGCAATAAAGTGTAAACTTGAGTACAAATCAATTTACATGAGTAGACACATTCAACCATATAAGGTCATGAAAGCTCTGCACATTCTTACACAAACACCACTCTATAAAATGTACAAAGTTGAGATCTCAAATTTATGGATGTCACAATTTCATCTAAATTATGAGTTAAACAAAACAAATCGAACATATGATGACCAACAAGATAACAATGATAATATTGAAATCTCTAATGAAGATGCCATCGATGCTTGTACAGATATACTTGTACATGGTTTCATAGACTCAGACGAATTTTTTGACACCACATCTAATATTATAACAATAGCGCCTTCACAGGAATACTATGACACCAAAAATTGATATTTTTAATTTGGCATTGGTATTGTTTTTCTCTATGTTTGATAAGAGTTTGAGTATCAAGTGATAGCCTAGCGGCTCTCACTTATTTCTATTTTCTATGCTATTATATGGGATGGAGAGGATGAGTGGAATGGCTCATTGTAAATACCATAGGTATGAATTATAAATACCTTGGTATGGGGTGAGAGTTATTTGTGTATGGGATATTATGGAGTTTTTAGAAAATAGGAAGAGTGAGTCATATAAAGAGGTGGGCTCATGTCCATGTGTTCCAATAATATAAGAGAGGCCACATGCCAAGCGTGTGGAAGGCATGTGGAGGAGTGTGAAGTCAAGAGGAATCCTTCTAGAACTCCTATGTGGAATAAGGAGGATGTGGACATGTGGAAAAGAGAGGGTCCCTATGGGCTCCATGTGAGGAGACTCTTGACTTTCTCAATATTTTAAGAGTCTTGAGCATCTTTTGATGGGACACATGGCAAGAGTGGCCAAAAAGGACATGGATGGTGACATACGTCCTTATGTGATTGATGGGGAAAGGAATCTACAGGCAGCAATTATAAATGGGTGAAGGAGGGTAACAAAATCTCTATAAAAGGAGCCCTCCTCTCCCTTTTTCATCAGAATCTCTTCCACCATTAGGCCTCATGTTGCTGTAGCTCTAGTCTCCCCAAGCCTCTTCCATGAGCCTTCTCTCCCTCTTTTAGATATTCTCTTATGTAGACTCTTGAGTCCTTCTCTCTCTAGTTTATTCTCTCTCTATGAGTAGTCTTGGAGCTTCCGCTCCCTTTTGTATGTATGAAACCTCTTCTTTTCCCTTGTGTTTGTAGTGTTGAGGTGGATTCTCACTCTATTTGTAATGAAGGTCACTTCAGGTTCTCTCTCTCTTGAGTGTCTCTTCCCTTTTCTTTCTTTCAAAGCCTTAAAAGTTCTTTCTCTTCGGCTGCTCACTGTGCACACATGGTCCATTTGTTTCCCGAGCCACTATGCAAACTTCTTCCTCTCTTCTAGGCAAAATCTATGAGGGGTGGATCGTTGATGAAGGTGGAGTCTTGAGGGAGCATCCTACTTAGGCGAAATTAGCCTCGGTGGAGGGTAGTTTTCATGACAGTTTGACCCCCTATTAGTTTTTTGCTCATAACTTTCTGCTCGATAGTCCGATTGTAATAAAATTTATATCAGTGCGAAGCTCTCTTCAAGGCGCATGTTTCTATGTGATTATATCTTGAATCAGATATTGCTGCAAAAAGTTATGAGTCTCTGTGTCTGACAGTCTGTTTTCATAACAGTTTTTACCCCCATCTAGTAAACTGTCCATAACTTTTTGGCCGCTTCTTTGTTTCTTACGAAACATATATCAGCGCGAAGCTCTCTTTAAGCCACAGGCTCTATGTGCTTAGATTTTGAATTAGATACTTCTGCAAAATGTTATGAGTCTCTGTGTTTGACAGTCTGTTTTCATGACAGTTTTTACCCCCTTCCAGTAAATTGTCCATATCTCTTCAACCGTCTGTCTGTTTTCAATGAAACTTATATCACCGCGAAGTCCATCTCAAGGCGCATCTCTTTGTGTGCTTTAATCTTTGATATCATGTCTCTACTGAAAGTTATAGGCCTTTGTGTCTAATGACAGTTTGTAGAGTGTTTTGAGCTAAGTATAAAGGTGTCTATGAAGGAGGTGCAATGTTTCCTCGGAATCTACCCATCCGACCTAATCAGCCCCTTCAAACTCCTCGATATATATCAGTTCATGTCATGTTAAGCCACAAGATCTTCTTTCAACAACGTATCGCTCTTCTCTTTGGTGCAGACCGGCTCGCTGATATTATGGCCTCTGCTGATCCTTTCCTTCTCCCTATGCTTGATTACAACATCACTTGGGATGTTACCATCTTCATTCTCATCTAAGGGAGGAAAGTATGGTGTGGTATCTTGGCATAAAAGCTTCTTTCTAATGTCTCATTCTCAATGATAAGTATCTTTGGCAGTTAGTTCGAATGCTGCAGGAAGTGAAGGGGTGCGTGAAGTTTACTACCCCCAACTTCATGTCACATCTTTTGGTGGAGACGCCGGGTACGTTTGGTATTGGATTCATCCCACCTTACTAAACGGTCTCGGGTATACTTGATTGCATGTTATGCCTAGAAGAGGCATGTGTTTGTATGAGATAAAGAAGATGCCTGGAAGAACTCCGTTAGAAGAGATTGCAACCCGTTTAAGAGAACTTGAAGATTGTGAAGGTGATGCTCAAGCGATTCGCACAGTCACCATGATCATATCCTTTATGTTTGCATTGTTGAATATGTTGGTGAATTGACAACGCCGGCAGCAAGCACAATGATAAATTGGGGATTGTTGATCCATGCACTGGCAGCTTGGTGTGAAGAAGAGTTGAGTCTTTGGGTAGTTTTCGACTATAACAGTGGAGTGGTGATTCTTAATGCTTTCGACTTCTTTTGCTATGCAAATGATGAAGATTACAATATCTTGAAGCTTTTATGTGCACTTCCTATTGTGAGAAGGGTGATTCTAGAATGCATGTATACACAATGTTTTCATGGTGCTGGTTGGTCACTTATTTTTGAAGATTTTGTTGAGGATCACATTGTGGAGGGATTTCAACAAGTGGTTATGCATAATAAGTTGGTCTTGGTATACTAAGGCTCTGTGGGATCTTGTTCAAATCTTGTTTGGGATATTATTTGGATCTTGGTGTTTCCTTTTTGTGTTTCATCACGGTGAAGATTCTAGTGTTTCGAGGGACCCAGGGGGAAGACCCGGAGTCTTATCTTTGGGATTTTGTTCGAGGATGCCGGCTTTCTGGATGGTCCATGAAGGATCGGGTGGAGATTTTGCCTGATTTTCTTGAAGGTGTAGCCTTGAGTTGGCATGAGACCTTGCCGGACTCTACCAAGGAGGACTGGGACCAAGTGGTGGCAGCAATGAAGCAGAGATTTGGGGCAGTGGAGTCGCCAAATGCTTTGATGTTACAGTTGGACTGGTTCTATCAAGGAGAGGGTGAGTTGGTCTCTGCGTTGGCAATCCGATATGAAACTTTATGGACAAAGTATGAAAGGGCAGCTTTGCGAGCTGTGGCATCTACATCATCGGCCCCTCAAAGTCTCTCAGGGATGGAGCACTTAAAGATGAGCAAATTTGTTATGGCTTTGGAGCCTCGTCTTCGCTCAAAAGTAATGAGTAAAGATCCAACAACATATGTGGAGGCGCTTCACATTGCAACCAAGAAAGAAGCTTCTCTAAAGATCGAATCCTCTTTTGTGTCTTCAACAGCTTCAACTTCTAAGGTGGAGGTAATGAGCACTCCTCAGGTCCCAAAGTCCTCTGAGTTAGATCATAATATCTCCCAATTGATGGCAGAGTTTGCTGATTTGAAATTGCATTTGGTTAATGCACGACAACCTAGAGCACCAAAGAGTGAAGATAGGCCTCGAGATAGGAGTGGGGTCACTTGCTATGAATGTAATGAAAAAGGTCACTATCGCCCCGAGTGTCCTAGATTGAGAAAGAAAGAAGAAAAACAAGTATCCTTGTTAGAAGCTTCTTCAGGGGATGAGGAAAGAGAGGTAATGATGGCTAAACGGGGGCGTGGTAAACCAAAAGAAGAAGAAGAAAGCAAGGAAGAAGTAGATGAGGAACATCAGGAAGAGAAACACCGTAGTAAGAAAAAGAAGGCATCTAGAAGGAGAATTAGCCAGTCAGACTTTCCTTTAGGACAAGGAATTGGAAGCTACGACTTGTTGTCCGACCTTAAAGAAAAGGAAGCTCATATCACCTTTGGTCAATTACTTGCTTTGTCTCCAAAACTACGGAAGGAATGGGGAAAACTAGCAAGCACAAGGGTGTCAAAGAAGAAAAAGAAGAAAAGTGCCAATCCTGTTGTTCAAAAGGTAGATATAGATGTTGGTGATGATGTACCTGTGGTTGATGTGATCATTGATGGTCAAGTGATTTCTAATGTGTACATTGATGGAGGTGCATCGATTAATGTCATGAGTGAGAAGACCATGATTGATGCTGATTTAAAATACTCTAGTACTACCTCTCCTTATCGCATCAAATTGGCTGACAACACTAGGGTTAAGACCTTGGGAGTTGTGAAGAATCTAGAAGTGGATGTATGTGGAATTTCTGTGCCGACTACTTTTCAGGTGATCCCTACCAAGCCAGATGCACGTGCCTATCCATTGATTTTGGGAAGGCCTTGGCTATGCAAGGTGAAGGCTGTTCAAAAGTGGGATACTGGACAATTGATTTTGCAGGGAAATGATAAGAAGGTGCGCTACAACATCAGAAGCCGCAAAAAGGAAGTTGTCAAGGAGGAGTCTTCAACATCAGAGAGTTCAAGCTCTGACTTAACCGATGAAGAAGAAGAGACAGGGTGTAGCTCCAAGGAGTCCAACTCAGAGGGTGAGGTGGAAGGAGTGGCCTTTGGTCTTTGTCTTGGTGCTGATCGGGATGAGTCAGCAAGGAACAAGGTGGTGGTGCAAGAAGATCCTGTAGAGACACTTCATGTGGAGGATGTGGAGCACATTAAACGACGCCAAAGCAATGAAGAGCTTCTTGGTGATTCTCTATCAGGTAGTGAGAAGCTCCAGTACTTAGATATGCTATATGATTTTCCATGTCTCTTTGCAACAAGCTATTCACAGGTTCGGCCAGTCTCTCTTGTGGAGCACAAGATTGAGTTGAAGCCAGAAGCAAGCCAGTTGTGCAACGCTTAAGGCGATTGGGGGTGATCCAAGCTGAGGCACTAAAGAAAGAGGTAACATAACTACTTGAGGTGGGATTCATCTTTCCTGTTGATGATTCAGAATGGATATCTTCTGTAGTTGTCACACCAAAGAAAGGAAATAAGTGGCGAGTTTGTGTGGACTTTCGTCCTTTGAATGCATGCACTAAGAGGGATCATTTTCCTTTGACATTCCAAGATGAAATACTAGACCAAGTAGCAGGGCATGAGATGTATTCTGTATGTGATGGGTATTCTGGGTACTTTCAAATTCGTATTCGGGAGGAAGATCAAAAGAAAACATCATTTGTCACACCTTGGGGAGTTTTTGCTTACAGAGTCATGCCTTTTGGGTTGACCAATGCACCAGTTACATTTCAAAGGTTCATGAGTCAAGTCCTGGAGCCTTACTTGGGAAAGTTCATACGGGTGTTTTTGGATGATTTTTGCATTTATTCTCGGGGCATAGATCACATGGAGAAGTTAAAGATGGCCTTAGCTAGGATTGATGAAGCAAAAGGGTGTCTAAATCCTAGCAAGTGTCATTTGGCTCAAACAAAAGTAGTCTTGTTGGGGCATATTGTGTCTCAAGAAGGCCTGCAAATGGATCCTGACAAGGTTCAAGCAATCATGGCATTGCCAAGTCCTGAGAGTGTCACTGGTGTTCGCAGAATTCTAGGAAAGAGCAAGTATTATCAACGCTTTTGTGATGATTTCACAGAGATAGTGCATCCCATGAACTTGTTGACAAGAAAAGGAGTTTCTTTCCAATGGGGTGTGGAGCAACAAGAGTCTTTCCAGCAACTTAAGGAGGCCATGAGTAAGGGCCCAATATTGAAGCCCCCTGATGGTCTCAAGACTTTTATGTAAATCCAAGTGTATCTTTGCATTCAGTTGGTGCTGTATTGCTACAAAAAGGAAAGGCAGGTAGAATGCAACCCATCTATTATGCCAGCCGACAGCTTACAGATGTGGAAACAAGGTATGAAGAAATGGAGCAGCAAGCTCTCTCTTTGGTGTTTTCCGTCAGAAAGTTTCGCTCCTATTTATTACCTCGACCATTTTTCTTCCTTACCTCTCAGTCTATATTAGCATATCTAGTTCGCAAGCCGAATCCTGGGGGGAGATTTGCAAAATGGTTGTCAGAGCTTCAAGAGTTCTCTTTCTCTTTTGTCACTGAAAATACCACTAGGTCCACTATGGCAGATTTGCTCACAGGACGGGAGGATCTAGGAGAAGAAAAGAAATGTAAGGAGAACATTAAAGATGAAAGGGATACACCACCGACAGCTTTTGTTTTGTATTTTGATGGGGCTTTTAGTCCTTCATGCCAACAAGGAGCCGGGGGGATAGTCTTGATGGATCCTGAAGGTCAAGAGGTATGGGCAAGAGGACAAGAGCTTCCAGGTATCACAACTAACAATGCAGCTGAGTATAATGCTTTGATTCTTGGTTTGGAGGGTTGTCTTCAAAGTCAAGTTAAAGAATTGGAAGTAAGAGGAGATTCTCAGCTTATTATAAAGCAAATGCAAGGGCATTACCAGACAAGAAGTCCTCATTTGAAGGAGCTTAATCAAAAGGCTATGGCACTATGTAGTCAGTTTGATTTTTGCAAGTTTGTTCATATAAACAGAAAAGAAAATCAAAGGGCAGATGAGTTAGCTAAAGCCATTGTAGTGCCAGACCGGGGGGTGGTTTCTTGGGTAGACACTGGATGGCCAAAACTACAAGATAATCAGAAATATGTGGAAGAAGGCATGTATAGGAGTTCTAGAAGGATTCCTCTTGACTTCACACTCCTTCACATGCCTTCCACACGCTTGGCATGTGGCCTCTCTTATATTATTGGAACACATGGACATGAGCCCACCTCTTTATATGACTCTCTTCCTATTTTCTAAAAACTCCATAATATCCCATACACAAATAACTCTCACCCCATACCAAGGTATTTATAATTCATACCTATGGTATTTACAATGAGCCATTCCACTCATCCTCTCCATCCCATATAATATCATAGAAAATAGAAATAAGTGAGAGCCGCTAGGCTATCACTTGATACTCAAACTCTTATCAAACATAGAGAAAAACAATACCAATGCCAAATTAAAAATATCAATTTTTGGTGTCACATCTTTCCCCCCCTAGCAGATCCTCTCTAGTACAGAAAGGGTCTGTTGGCCCTCAAGGTGGTCGAGCATAGAAGAATTTAAGGCGATACTCATTGGTGCATCCGGGTATCACCATGCCATCAACATCCTCAAGCTGATAGGTTCCATTTGTGACATTCATATACATCCTTATGAAGGCGTGGCCAAAAGTAACCAATCTCTGCTTCTGTTGTGGAGTTAACCCGGAGGATGTGGACATGTGGAAAAGAGAGGGTCCCTATGGGCTCCATGTGAGGAGACTCTTGACTTTCTCAATATTTTAAGAGTCTTGAGCATCTTTTGATGGGACACATGGCAAGAGTAGCCAAAAAGGACATGGATGATGACATACGTGCTTATGTGATTGATGGGGAAAGGAATCTACAGGCAGCAATTATAAATGGGTGAAGGAGGGTAACAAAATCTCTATAAAAGGAGCCCTCCTCTCCCTTGTTCATCAGAATCTCTTCCACCATTAGGCCTCATGTTGCTGTAGCTCTAGTCTCCCCAAGCCTCTTCCATGAGCCTTCTCTCCCTCTTTTAGATATTCTCTTATGTAGACTCTTGAGTCCTTCTCTCTCTAGTTTATTCTCTCTCTATGAGTAGTCTTGGAGCTTCCGCTCCCTTTTGTATGTATGAAACCTCTTCTTTTCCCTTGTGTTTGTAGTGTTGAGGTGGATTCTCACTCTATTTGTAATGAAGGTCACTTCAGGTTCTCTCTCTCTTGAGTGTCTCTTCCCTTTTCTTTCTTTCAAAGCCTTAAAAGTTCTTTCTCTTCGGCTGCTCACTGTGCACACATGGTCCATTTGTTTCCCGAGCCACTATGCAAACTTCTTCCCCTCTTCTAGGCGAAATCTATGAGGGGTGGATCGTTGATGAAGGTGGAGTCTTGAGGGAGCATCCTGCTCAAGCGAAATTAGCCTCGGTGGAGGGTAGTTTTCATGACAGTTTGACCCCCTGTTAGTTTTTTGCTCATAACTTTCTGCTCTCGGTAGTTCAATTGTAATAAAATTTATATCAGTGCGAAGCTCTTTTCAAGGCGCATGTTTCTATGTGATTAGATCTTGAATCAGATATTGCTGCAAAAAGTTATGAGTCTCTGTGTCTGACAGTCTGTTTTCATAACAGTTTTTACCCCCGTCTAGTAAACTGTCCATAACTTTTTGGCCGCTTCTTTGTTTCTTACGAAACATATATCAGCGCGAAGCTCTCTTTAAGCCGCAGGTCTCTATGAGCTTAGATTTTGAATTAGATACTTCTGCAAAATGTTATGAGTCTCTGTGTTTGATAGTCTGTTTTCATGACAGTTTTTACCCCCTTCCAGTAAATTGTCCATATCTCTTCAACCGTCTGTCTGTTTTCAATGAAACTTATATCACCGCGAAGCCCATCTCAGGCGCATCTCTTTGCATGCTTTAATCTTTGATATCATGTCTCTACTAAAAGTTATAGGCCTTTGTGTCTAATGACAGTTTGTAGAGTATTTTGAGCTAAGTATAAAGGTGTCTATGAAGGAGGTGCAATGTTTCCTCGGAATCTACCCATCCGACCTAATCAGCCCCTTCAAACTCCTCGATATATATCAGTTCATGTCATGTTGAGCCGCAAGATCTTCTTTCAACAACGTATCGCTTTTCTCTTTGGTGCAGACCGGCTCGCTGAGATTATGGCCTCTGCTGATCCTTTCCTTCTCCCTATGCTTGATTACAACATCACTTGGGATGTTACCATCTTCATTCTCATCTAAGGGAGGAAAGTATGGTGTGGTATCTTGGCATAAAAGCTTCTTTCTAATGTCTCATTCTCAATGATAAGTATCTTTGGCAGTTAGTTCGAATGCTGCAGGAAGTGAAGAGGTGCGTGAAGTTTATTACCCCCAACTTCATGTCATAATACCATCCACTTGGATTTTTCAAAGATGAGGATTGTGAAGAATTGAACTTTCTGAAATTATTCTATGGCAACGAGAGAGGGGAAAAAAAAAAAGAAAGACTCAACTACCAAAAAATAGCACAATGGGAATTAACAATCCAAGACCGATGATTAGCTATGCATATTACTAATATATTTTTCAAGGTGATCAAAGTTATGATCCAACAAATTGCATCATCATCATGGATCTGGCTTCGAAAAGGAAAACTCAAAAATAGAATCATTTAAGTACAAGAGGTTAAAACAAAAGCAAACCTCAATCGAATATTACAATCAGACATACACTACCGTGACCTGCAACGGTTGCATACATCACTAGATTACCTTGAACAATTGTAAAAGAATCTATTTGCCATGATACGTCAACTTGGTCTAGACCTACATTTTTTGTGACGTTTACTAGCGTGGAATGCCATTGGGAACCTCTCCAACAAGCTCTACAAACACTAGCAAAAGACAATAACAACCAAGATAGTAGTAAAGATAACGTACATAAACTAATTAGACAAGATCCCATTACATGTGCACGTTACTACTCACATAGAACTTCTTCAATTAGAGAACTTTTAAAACACACAAAACACATATACGGTGAAGTTGAAGATTTTTTCTTCGTGGCAAAATTCCAATCACACGGAAGTGAACACGAACATGGTTTACTATGGATAAAAAATGCACCTACATACAACCAATCAAATAATGATGAAATCATTAAGTTCGTAGACAAGTATATTTCATGCGATAGAGAACTTATCGATGAATAAACATGAAATATACAAACACACTATCACACGCATGCAATGTAGAAAAAAATGTATAACAAAATGCAGATTCAATTTTCCTCAACCACCAATTAAAGAAACTACGATTCTGGTCCCTGATAAAGACATAAAGAAAAAAGATCTTGAAAAGGCAAAAGAAATATTCCAATTCCTAGAAGCATACACTGAAGAAAGTAAAATTAAAACATTCGAATAATTTTTATCCGCCTTATGCTTAGATGAACAGGCATACAAACAATCAATTTCTGCGACATTAAAACATCCAAGAGTGTTTTTAAAACGTAACCTAGCAAACATGCGTACCAATCCTTTTTCATCACAACTTATAAATCTATGGACATCTAATATGGATACTCAATATATCTTGGTGGATCCGTATGTAGCTGCATCGTACTGCACATTGTACCTCACAAAATGTGACAATACAGTGATAAAAACTGTTAACACAATGATAGAGAAATGCAAGCACGAGCACAATGATGCTGCTACACGTATCAAGCAACTTAGTTCAGCATTCCTAAACATGCAACAAATGTCTGCTCAACAAGAAGTGTTTATAATACTCTCACTACCCCTGCACCATGCCTCTAGATCATTCCAATTCATCAACACGGCACCTCTGCAAGACCAATCTTTTGTGTTGAAATACAATTACGAGCTCCAAGCCTTACCTGATAATTCCACGGACATAATGTGCACATCCATTATAGAAAAATACAAGGCACATCCCTCTTGCCTTGACAATTGTACCCTATCCAACATTGTTGTCTTTTATAATTACAACGAGAGCTTTAAAAAGCGAAAAAAAGACAGAATCATAAGATCAATAAAATACAATAGACACCGCAACCCCAAAAACTACTACAGAGAGATGATCTTACTGCTTGTACCTTTTCGACAGAATGAAGAAAATTTGAAAGGTTCATATACAACATGGAAGAACTTCTACAGTCTCCACATTGATGGTATAACAAATAATGCAAAGAAATACACACATTCTTACTGTAACAACGAAGAATCTAGATGGAATAACTTTGAAGAAAATGCTCATCTATTGTCAAAAGACAACCAACAATAACTTCATAAGCTCAACACCACTCAACTTTCATGAGAACTATATCAAGTTAACTTATGCTGTAAATGTCGAGTTATATAACTTGACCTATGAAGAAGACAGCAAAAAGGCCAAACAAAGCATGCCATCGTTCTAGTTACTAACACCAAAAGGAGTTACTCTATCCTGAGATGAATACTACAAAAAAATAAGACAACTAAATCCACAACAACGCCAGATTTTTTATGACATCGCATTCAAGTTAACTTACCAACAAGAACAACAACAAATATACACATTCATCACCGGAGGAGCCGGTACTGCAAGTATGCTCGTAAATAGTTCAATCAATAATTGATCCTTTCAGGTACGTTCATAACAAATTTGCATCACTACTTACTTAGATTGCTTCCCTTTCTTTCACATCTTAACTTTTATTAAACCAAAGCCACTTTTACTAAACAAGCAGTTGTCTTTACTAGCAAAGTTCCAATGATACTAAACAAGTCTTGCTATATTTAATAGGAAAGAAGTCAACTTCTTGCAAAAAAAAAGCCAAAGATCCGAGCGATAAAGCCACTAATTGAAAGACAGGTAAATTGCATATAAAGTTATGTATGCGTTGAAGGTGTAAAAACTTGAATCATGGCTATAGTCTAACATGCTTTCTTATAACTCGTTAACAGGTCGCATCAACGACAAGATCAATGATAGTAGTGCACCAACAAAACCGCAAGTCCAAATCTTGAATCTATTCACAAACCCTATAAGCAAAGCATGATCTGCTTCTTTGGGAACATCAAAGTTCTTAGCCACATTAAATGATAACATGATGTAATCTACAAGATTCGTCTCACTATACCAGCACAATCAAACACTTCAGTATCATGTTTTTAAAGCTCCACACAACTTATACCTTTCTTCAAGTTGCTCTTTCGAAATGGTAAATTTCCCATATCACTTTAATTAATTTAAATTTCCAACTCAAAAGATTCTTGCAAAAAGAGGAGACACTTTTAAAAAGTTAATAAAATTTTGGTTCTATTCTTTCCTCTAGGGACACTGCTATCGACACCCCATGCCCCTCGTTTTGGTCTCCATCCAAGGAGTGCCTAAAAGACTACTTTCAGCAACTTTCAGGGTTAAGGTTCCACCCCAACTACTAGCAGGACTTTAGTTATCAGTGGACCTCCCTAAACTCTGTCATTGCTTCCAGATTTTAATATTTTGCCAACGGGATTCCATACAACTGCTTGGGCTTTCCTGAGTGTAGACACCGCACTTGAAGTAGTGGTTGCCAATGCCAGGGTTGCTCTGGCTTAATTTCAACACCCCATCCAAATACACCTCCATCTGCTTCGCATCTGCGTTGTGGATCACGTTCAAATGTACCCATCGATCGTAAATTCCACTCCCCACCTTCGCCTTTGCACCTCCATAGGCTACCAGATCACCACCGTATACCCTCAATTGCATGGCCATCGAGATTCCCTGAGCGTTGCCCATCACCTGCATTATCGCCATTCCCGTGCTGCTGGAAGGCACGTAAAAATCGCCTTCAAATTGCCACACTCCCGAGGTGTAGTCCACCCCCTGAACATAAAACCATCACCATGTTTTCCCATGTAGCAGTTAAGACGAGTTAGGACGGAGCGACACAGAATGCCCACGACTTCTGAGGAACCACTGACCTCAATGCGCATCTCCGTTCGAGGCTTCGTCGGACTGCCCTGTTTGAAAGGGGGATCGTCACTGAACACCCACATGGTGTGCACGCCATTTTGATAGCTGTAACGCTGGCTCAGACTCTTATTGTAAGGCTTCTGGATGGTGTATGTGAAATTTTGTTCCGAGAAGCCATCTGTGGGAGCGGCAACTGCAAACTGCAGCGTGAAAGATGAGAGAACTAGCAGGGCGAGCAAGTATTTGGCCATGAAAGAATGAGTGAAGAGTGTCAAGAGTGTTCTCACGCTTTTATGGATATTCAGGGCAATTTTTCATCGTCAAATGGTCAAGGAAACGTATAACTAAGTTCGACTTCACACCCTGTTCAAACTCCTTTTCCCGTGTGTTCAACCTGTGTGACACACACACCGTTCGAACGACTTTTCCCGTTTGTTCGAACCTACTTTGCCGTGTGTTCTAAAAAAGCCGCTTTGAATAGGTCAAACTGAATACACACCATTCCAACTTGTGTTTTAGAACAAGATGGATTACATTTATGAGGCCTGCCCTGATGTTTTGATTGAATGTTTGTCACTGTAGTGTAGACCAGCAGACCAATATATGAAGTTGCTTCCTCATTTGTGATTTGTTGTGCTTTGTGTTTTCCCATGGAAAGTCCTTCTGCTCGATGTATAGTTCTTGCTGTGCAGCTACTGGATGGGAAAATGGGTGTAACAAATGGCGTTGAGGTTGTTCTTCCCCACTTGAAACCCACCTATGATTTGTAGTAAAAGAGTCCATGTACTTGGTGTATTCATGTTCTATAGAAATGCATTGTCATGTACGTCTCCTAATTCTAGTGTCAAGGAACTCAATCCAGACCACCGATGGCCTTTCCTATGTTTCTGAGTGTTGAAAGATACCATCATCCCCATTAACAATGTTATTGTCAATTTCAAGATTACTAGAACGGATCTCTTCCAGGCTTCAAATTCAGTTGCCCGCATGCAACCCTTTTGTACAGCTCAAATTATTTGGCATCTTTAACCTATTAACCACGGACACAAGAAAAAAAAAGAGAGACATGTGGTTGCTTGGAGGAGAAGAGCATGCCACGTGTCACAAAGGAGCTCTTGGATGGAGGCTTGGAGAGGGGAGGAGGTGGAAAGACAAGAAGCAAGCTTTGAGTGGGGAGGAGATGGAAAGACAAGAGGCATCTTTAGGGGGAAGGAGGAGACAAAAGGTCAATGGAACGGAGGAGATGGAAGTTCAACTTTGGGAGGAAGGAGGAGATGGAAGGTTAATGAAATGAAAGGAGGAGATGGAAGGTCTCAGAGCCATGGGTTAAGACCTAGCAAAAATTTCAAAAGCCAATCCAAGTATGCAAGGTGAATTGATTAGCAATTTAAGAATCAAAAATCCACCTTCAGATGGGGAGTGGTTGAGGATGGTCATGCATCTTTGCCCGTGCAAAGCATGGGTTCAGTACTCGTCTTCATTGTTTGGCTACGAGGGGAGTCAGATGTAGGAATCATTCAAGTAGTCTAGGTCATCATTTGAATGTTGTTCGACATGAATTCTACTAAAGGTGTTAGGAATTGTTAGTTGCTTTGATGCATTGGTTGTGTTAGCTCGTAGCATTGAATTGTGTCTCTCCAAACTAAAGCTAGGATTGCCAAGCTTGTGGGCTTCTCGGAGAATATACAAACATCCTTTGCAGGACTCGCTTGCCATGTTCTCCACACAGGAGGACATGAACACTGCCTAATAGCTCCATGTGATTGTGTTCTATCTCGCGCATATGCATATCTTCTATGATGTATGTGTTTTGACCTATGAGGGACATCTCGTCGAACACTATTAGGTCCAAGTTTTTGTTAGAGCTTTGCATGGCAAGTGTAGTTGGATGCAAGAAGGGATAGATGCAACATAGAGTGAACAATTGTCCCTATGTTGTAGATGGCTTTTTCCGTGTATGCTAGTAGCAATGCCCAAGCAAGCAGAGTTGTTAGAGCTTTGCATGGCAAGTGTAGCTGGATGCAAGAAGGGGTAGATGCAAAAGAGAGTGAACAATTGTGCCTATGTTGTAGATGGCTTTTTCCATGTATGCTAGTAGCAATGCCCTTGGAAGAGAAACACCTGATGTGTCTTCATGTAAGTAGTATCGCAAAAGCACATGTATCACAAGAAGAAGTGTAAACGTTTTTCCTCTTCCCGCTTTTCCCGTGAGGAACAATTGAACCTTGAATTCAGGTTCATTCACTTTCATAGCATTATGTGCTGCAAAAGTATTCATTGAACATTTGGGGTTTAGTTGCCTTAATATGCAAAATGGAGCTGTGTGTTGGGCATTACTTTGTATGCGAGTTGCTCTCCATGGTAGCTTTGCTACTTCTTTGGGCGAGGCCAATGTCTTTGCCAAGGTCATAACACTTGTCACAGTACAATCTTTGCTTAGCATGTCGTGCGACATCTGGCACTCATTGATTAGGGAATGCTCTTTTTCAATGAAATGAAAATGAAGCAAACACATTTCTATGTAGCAATTTTCGAGGTCTTGTGCTTTGTCATAGTTAGTGAAACAAAATATATTGGCCCATTTTCTTTTCTTTAACGACAATGTACTTCGAAATGAAGGTTGCAAGGTTGAGGTGATGCACTTCCATGCTTCTTTTGTAATACTTGCTAATGTTGTCTATGAAAAAAACTTCCACACTATTGGGTCCATTCTCTCCAACTGATTGCATCTCTTAAGCGATAAAGTGTGCTATTCTAGGGGCCTTGTGTTAGTGTACATGAACTTTATGGAGCTAGTTAAGTAGGTAATGACAAAGCTAGGTAAACTTTCTACTGAGCACTAACATCCGGTGTGTTTTTTTTTTTTTGCAAAAAGAGACTTCTATTAAGTATTAAAGAAAAACCGTTAGAGCAAGCTCCATACGGGATACATTATGCAATGCACAAAAAGCTCAAGAGCCAAAAAGAAAGGATTGAGGCTGATAGTGCCATCTCAATCCGGTAGAAACCTCCGAGAAAAAGGGAGAACCTCTCCAAACTCGAAGAAATATAGTCCTTCTAGAAGAGGCTGCCCGTGAAGGGCCCTGCATGCTAGCCCATATGGCTATCAAAGTGTGAACCGTGTCAGACCAAATACCCGTGAACACCTATAATGGGTGTATTTGGGTGCCATCCAAGGCCTCAGTACATCTGGCTCTCCAAATGTGCCAAGAGGAAATGCTAGCCAAAATCTCCCAAGAGGTGTCCACTGAAACATGAGAAGCTCTGAAGGGAGTAAGTGGTACATCTTGTAGAGAGCAGGGCTTTATCACCTGCCGGCGGACCGAGAGCGCCCAAGAAGAAGGCTCACCCTCATAAAATACCTGGCACCCAGTAAGAGATAACCATGCGACCGAGCCCCAAGTCATGAAGAAAGGGGAAGTGTGAAAGATGCTGAGTATCCGCCTTTCTAAACAGTCCTCGCCTAACTGCAGTCCCAAAGGCAATGTCGCACTGACTCCTCTACAGAATGGCAACGAGGACAAGTGGGATCAGACCCAAATCGTGATCTCCACAGGTTCACTGCAATCCCTCAATGAATAGAAAGCCAAAAGAAAAGAGTGATCTTTCTATTTCTGAGGAGAATCCAGAGCCTCCTCCAGAAATAACATCCAGTGTGTTTAGGATAGCATTGCCTAAACTACCGACTCATTCATTTGCAGGTTGTGGTCTGGCAAATTACAATTACCTTGAAAAACACTCGCAAACCACCAGGGGAACTCGTCCTCAATGGAAAGTTGGGACCTTGCCCACATAAGCAACATAAAACAAGGTGAATTTCATTCAATAAGCTTGCCCTCGGGAAGCCAATCTATTAATGAAGTGTTGGTTGTTTTAGCTTATGTTTGGAATCGTAGTTTAAATGAGGGAGTGATCTGAAAAGTATATGAAGTTTATGCCAGTCATTGTGCTCTATGTGGTCAAGGGTAGATCTATGGATTGTTGTTGGTGTTTTAGGAGTGTTTTAGTGAGTTGATGCATGTTGTGGAGGGAAATGAATTGTTATAGTTGTAGTACATTGTGCACTTTCGTATTAAAGTCTATGTTTTGAAGTCTCCCAAGATGTAACTGGTGGTTTCTGGGGCATTTTTGGAGATTGTTTCGTGCAAGGCTTGAAGTATGTACATTGTTTTTTTTGTTGGTGGTTTATACATTGATAACAGCTATTGTTTCTGTTGATTTTAAGTTGAAAACAACTAGCAAGCATTGAGCGCCTTGTATGAATTGGTAATGTTCTTGTTCTAGGTCAATTTCTTTTGTAGTATGTGGCGATCCCTACTCCATCTTTGAGGATGTGGTTGAATCCTGACAAACCACTGCATCTTTGTTGGGTTATGTTTGTTTCTTGGAAAGATATTATGTTTGCAGTAAGAATGCTTTCGCATGAGGCAATGTCTTCATTGTGAAAAAGCAAGGATTATGTGTTTAGTGATTGCGTTGTGATTGTGTGTCATCGTGCAAGAAATCGATTTGGTCAAGTGGCCAAGATGAGGAGGAGGCAAGGCGTTCCATTTCTTGAAGGATGGTTGTATCTACTTTTATGTGCTTGTTTTCGAGCTTGTTCATAAGAAATAAATTTGTTGGGTCTCAAACTCTTGATAATGCTATGTACACTAGTCCATGTTTCCTTATATTTGATGGGTCAAAAGCTAGTGAGTCCATGGAGAGGCCTTGCAAATGATGAATAGTTCGCTATTGCAACTGGTTGGATTGGGAACTATGTGTGGCATATTGTATTGAGATAGTTTTTCCACACCTAGAACTCTTGATCAATTTGTAGTAATGGTGTCCACTCTTTACCCCTTCAAAACATAGATAATGGTCTCCAAAAGATGAAGGGTGGGGTAATTAGTAAAAGAAGGCGGCCAATCTTTTACAAGAAATAGACTCCCCCCTCGGATGGGGAAGAAGATATAGAAGCCATGGTTTGCTCCACTAAGATACATCCCAAGAGTATGAGGAAATAGGCGTCGTTCTACAACAAATCGGCTCATTGTATGAGAAGCAACCAGCTTGTGTATGTGCCATGCTTGGGGAGGAGCGCATCTGCCAAGATTCAACTTATGAAGATGTTGCATGTGGAAGATAGCGCTGTTGTGAAGGGAGTGGTATATCAAGAAAAGAAAGTTGCATGTGCATGAATCTATAAGGGAAGGATTGGCCAAGCAATATGAGCAACCTGTACAAGCAAGGAAAGCACCATCTATCATTCCATCCCACTGGGAGTATGAAGACCATGTCGAACACGTGAAATCGATTAACGGATCCCACGAGTGACGAAATGAAGGTAGCTTCGTAAAGAAGAATCATGCATGAGAAAGACGAGCACCGAGATGAAAGAAAAATGAAGAATCATGCATGAGAAAGATGAGCACCGAGATGAAAGAAAAATGAAGAATTGATGAGCTTTTGACGAGTGTTCATTTGGAAAGATCTGTGAAGCATTTGAATCCGCAAAGATAACATCAAAATGTTCCAAAAACATTTCCCATTCTCAAACCGAAAATCAAGGAGAATTCAAATAAACAAACCAAATTCAGAAATTGTTTCAGAATGTATTTTGAAATACAGGTAGCATTCCAATTGGACAAGCAGTTTCAGATATTCTAGTATTCAAAGAAGACAAGATAGCCAATTCCAAAAATATAGTGTAACCAGCATAGCCAACTTGAATGGAATCGAATACAGCTCATATTCTGAATCTAACGACGACGGAGTTCCCATTCTGAATCTAACGACGGAGTTCCTATTCTAAATCCAAAATCTGATTTTGACCTAACTCTGAAGTTGCCCTATTCTTGATTTTTGAATTCTTATCATCATGGGAAAGTCAAAGAACACAAAACAAATCAGGAAATGTTCATTATGTAACTTCCAAGGAAATCCAAATCTAGTGGGCTAACATTTAGTTACGTCATTAAGTTTAGTTGAGCAAAGGTGGAATCAAGTAGCACGTTGAGTATGCTTGTAATAAGCAGAATAACAGAAGTTGGGGTTCGCATGTTGTTCATGGGGTAATCTCTCTCTCTCTCTCTCTCTCTCTCTCTCTCTCTCTCCTTGGACCCTCAAACATGCTTTTCGACCATCCTCAGCTACCTGTTCCAAAAGCATCAATCCCACCAAGAAGACCTAAACATTTACAATGCTCATCAATTTCTTCTCCATTGTTTTCCCCAAGCACTCTAGAACCCTTAGAATCATCCCCATCCAAACAAAACTTTGGAGTCCATGTCAAAATGAAAGATGAATGCTCATCTAAGGTTCATAATCCAAAACCTTCCTTGAATTGCATCTATTGAATTTGGGCTTCCCTGAAACTGACAAAAGACATTGTACGATGCGATCATTAAACTCCATTTGCCATGCAATTTAAAATACTTGAAAGCCTTCGTTGTGGGATGCGACCATCAAATTCCATTTCCTAACACGACGACATCTATCTACTAGAATTGACTACACGAGGTAAATCTTCAAATATCCTACCATTTCCACATCTCAAGCAACCAAATGCTAACTACGATTGCACGCGTGAAATTCCCTGCTAAATTTCCTCTTTTTCTTGACCTCCAACAAGGGAAGTTGGTCTCATTTCAATCACTTCATCAAAGGCCCAAACTCTCTTAACTTCTTTAGGAGAGAACTTGTCTCATTCCATGCTTTTCTCGATTTTCTCTTAATTGGCCCCTTGTTTTGCATACAACTTGTCAAGCATGTCCTCCTATCCAAGATGTCTCTTGCATGGACCAAATATATCACTAGCCTGACCACTAGTTTGTCTAGAGGGTTGATGGATCATATTTTGACTTGACTCACAAGAAGTTGATAACTTGGATGAGAAAAACAATAACAACCAACAACCGTAGGAACTACCAACACTGCAAACAAACTTATTATTGCTTTTTTTTGTGACCCTAGTCTTAGCACTAGGTGAGCCTTTATTGATGAAGCATTCCCACTTCGTCACCCTAACTTACACTACTATATTCACTAGTTGCTTGCATTTGATTACCAAATCATTGGGCTACTCTAACGTGAGGTTCTAACATATCTTATGAGCTTGCATCTTGCAAAAGTCTAGCAGGTGAGCCTTCCTTTGTTGATGAAGCATTCACACTGCGTTGCCCTAGCTTGCACTACTATATTCACTAGTTGCTTGCATTTGTTTACCAAATCGTTGGGCTACTCTCACATGAGGTTCTAACATCTCTTCTTCCAGAACCAGTGTGCTTTTGAGGCGTTCTATTAGAGCAAGTCATGTCTCAATTATGTGTCTCTTTATTAACATGAACATCAACATATTTTTATAACTCATCAAGTTTGAAGAGAGAAAGGTTTGGCAAGCATTAAGATCAAGACTAATAAAGTTGTATTAACTCTTTGCTTTGTAAAGGAATCAGGTCAAGCTTCGCTACAACATGTTGTCAAGCTGTCCCCTTGCCCAATTTGTTTATTTCAGCGGTAACAGCTTGGCCTAATTCAATCAGCAACAGCTATGACATGCTTTAACATTCGACGAGGGGGGAAAAAACCTTCTTTTCTATACTAAACCCTAAGCATTTAGGAGGAGGGTAGGCAGGAGGGTGCGCAGGCAGTTTGTTGGGGGGGGTGGGGGGAGGGAGGGGGGGGGGAGAGAGAGAGAGAGAGAGAGAGAGAGATTTAAAAAACCTTCTTTATTGTTCTGTTTCGACCCACTGAGATCCTTTGACCTCTCTAGCTAGTCGTAATCCCATTGAGCAAAGCCAAGACAGAATATACATTATACATAATCTCTTTTTCATGCATACGAGGACTTGGAAGGGCTTATGGTAGTGAGAGCATTGGGGCGGCTCTTCTTCTACAACTGCCAATTTTTTAACACAACAAATAAAAATCAGCAAATGCCACCAATAGGCTGACGTGTGATGAGAGAGAGTAATAGACATGACTGAGGAAAACCTCGCACAACATGGAATGTAGTCACAAATTGCAATGTCACTATCCAGCAACTGTACATTGACACTAAACAAATGTGTGATTCCAGCAGTCCGTCTGCAAAGCCCCTGAATATACAAGGCTCTTCCATCCCACTTGGGAGCAACTATGGCATGAAATCATATTGTGACATGACATGAGCTTCAGCAAGCAGCTTACATAACCGTAAAGGCACGGACCACCTCCACAATAGGAGCTCGGCACATTGGACATTTTCCACTGTTCCGCATCAATTCAGAGGCACATTTCAGACAAGTAGACATGTGCCCACATCTGCAGATACCAGACATTTCAATTACAACCAAGATAGAAGTGTTGAGGAGCCTTTTAAAAATAACTACAAATGTAGGCACTGTCAAAGAACTTTCCTTGAGTACTTTATCCATGTTTATTTTCCTATCCATCTCTTTCAAGAAGAGGATGCCATTGTACTTCGCACTGACCTGTACAAAAGTGAGTCGATATTTTTGTCACAGCATACACAACATATGCCCCTCTTCACAGAAACCCACTTCGAACCATCAACTGCTTCCTCTGGCACAACTACACAAAAAAAAAAACAGTTACCAGACCAAAAATATCAATACAACTGTCACGTGCGGGCATCCTCAAACGTATAAAAGTGTGAGTCTCACAATGAATGCCTCAAACATATGAAAGTGAAAGTCGCACAACATACATACACTGTATGTTCTGAGCTTTAAAAGTGATGACATTAATGACGACTAGCTAAGTCAAGCATGCAGATACTGTCTTGACTGGCACTGAGATGCACAAAGCAGCATCCATATACCTTTCCCATCATACATCCGCTGCAAAGCACCAGCGAGTTCCTGCCTGACAGACCGCTGCAGCTCCAGCTGCATTTCCATACAAGTCTCCATCATGCGATGGAGGTCAGACATTGCATGTTGCAATTTAGAGACATCGGTCCTCAGCTCATTAATGCTCTCCAACTCCTGTGCTCATGAACAGCATCACATGAGAAATGGTCATTTCACATAAACAATCTTAGTAACAAATGCTGAAACCTCAATTGTCAATACACAACACTTACTATATAAGAAGGACGATGCAAAGAAGGTCGTGGCCATGGTGTCTGCTGTAGCTCTTGCTGCCATAATGGCTGTGGGGGAGGTGGGGGGGGAGGTGGTGGGGTGACAGCTGGTTGTAGCTGTGTACCATTAACTATTCTTTCCCTCTCATCCTGGACTTGCTGTTGCTGTTGCTGCTGCTGCTGCTGCTGCGGCTGCGGCTGCGGCTGTGGCTGTGGCTGTGGCTGTGGCTGCAGCTGTGGCTGCGGCTGCGGCTGCCGTGGATAAACATTCGTCCGTGCAGCCCTTGTGAAGTCCCATGCAACTGGTGTGCGCCCTTGACTTTGAATAAAAGACCTGATCAGTTGATCCAATCTATTGCGAAACTCACTAGCCAATACATTTGTGACACTTCGCCTGAAATAAATTTATTACGTTTATAATGAAGCTCACCTACAGAAATGCTGCAACTAAGAAACGCTATGCACTTAGATGTGCCAAGAATGTTCAACAATAGAAGCTCTTTTAACCTCCTTGACAGTAAAATGTTCGAGCAAAAAAAAAAAAGAGTTTTTGCATGGCACGCATGCCTTCTTATTCCATCAGCAACCATAGCAGATGATTTCATTTCAAGCTATACACCAATGAAAAGACAAATTTATCCCCAAACACAGCATCATTTTAGGAGGGAAACAAACATGTGACACCCTAGTCCATTACTAACAAACATATTCCCCTTTTGTATTCATGTATTTGCACATATCACTGATCACTCACATGGGGGCATAGGGCAAACTCAGACAGAACTGAATGTCACAGTAGAAGGAAGAGCTTATCAAACGCAGTGCTACAATCCTAAAGAGCAAGTAATGTGTGTATGTATGTATGTATAAAGACACGCACCTCCATCTATCTATCTATCTATTTTATTTATTATTTTTTAAATTGTATGTGCGCATGCACCCGATGCAGACACAAATGCACAGTAGAGTAGAAACAGTAAGTGCGTATTGCTCCAAAGAAGGACAACCTCTCATATTTGTCCATACTTTAGTAGCCAATTACTAATGAAAAAGAAAATGGATAGTGGTACAATGGGTACATTTTCCCTCCCCTTAGAACCTTGGTAAACTAAGGTTTTGGCGCTCTGTCCCAGCAAGGGAATCGAAAGATGTGAACTCTTTGCATTCCTGTCCTTGCGGGACCATACTGAAACTAGCTTGAAGCACTACATGGTTTTCTTTCCAATTTCCTCACAAGACTGGCTATTCAACTCGAACATGCGTTAGCAAAGCTCTTGAGATGGCGACAGACTTTGGGGAGCTGGACCTGAACCAGGTAAGAGCTCTCACGAGATCTGGTTATTGTGCTGCAGTGCTGAGCTCCCTGTGCCATTTACGTATGTGTATTGGCCTTCCCATGCTTCACAATTTTAACTCTGAGATGCTGTAGCCCTCGTGACACGGCTTCCTCTACCACTGTCAGTGGATCATCGACTCACGCCCTCAAGGAACTACGCTAAGGGTGGCTATGCAAAGTTACTGCAGACACTTCACACACACACACAATGCTCTAGCCTCCCTCTGTTTAGTGACTCTCTGGGACTGCTATACCGTAGCCAATATTGGTTGTGGCATAAATCTCTCCATATATCAATTTTAAGGAGGAGAATGTTATGACCATGACTAGACTAACTAGGGCCTAGGCTTAACCAAAGCCAAGGTCAAACCAACCTGGGATCTAGGATTAGATATAAGATTAGAGCATGGTCTACCGTAGGGTAGGATTAACCTAGGGTTGTGACCAGAGCTAGCATAGGTGAAGTCTAGATCCTGTGGATTGAGTTGAAGTGTCTAAATCTGGCAAAGCGTGACCACAAAGTAAAGTAAAGTTACTTTGAGGATGCATGCTAAAGTAAGGCTCACAGCTAAAGATAGCCGAGGCTTGGTCTATAAGTATAGGCCAGGGGCTCATTATCAAGGGTCCGAGGAGTGCCCTCCTTAGAATGTAGACCTGCTAGCCTGAGAGTAGCAACTAGAGGAAAGGGCATGTGGTATGCATAATAGGATGCATGTATGGACTTTTCAAGGCTGGCTAGCTCTCTGTGGTCATCTAGACCTCTGACTTGGCCATGGCTCGACAAACTGAACCTACCCCTAGGAGGTGAGCTGCTAGCTCCAACGGGTGTGTGCCATAGTTTTTAAGGACTCTGGCTGGAAGTTGTACCTTACAGGGTCTAATGCTTATTAGACCTGGTTTAGGGATGTTTCAAGTACCACAAGTCTGCGGGAGGAAGCTCTCCTAGAAGTCAGCACTACTCGAGGTCACTAAAGCTCACTAAGGCGCACACAACCAAAGAGAGTGCAAGGACACAAGTAGGGCAAAGTTTGTACTCACCACAGAGCATCCAGGGCAGCAGATTGTTGACAGTTTTGGGATCTCTTGTGAAGCTTGCCTTGACTCAAGCTTTGCAATATATTATGATGCATTTTGTAAACTACTCTCCCATTGTCTCTCTCTCTTAAGCTTGGTGTTTTATGGGTGTTCTATCTTGTGCACACATACTCAAAAGTTTTGATTTACAGCATTCCCTTCTCCTCTCTAGATTCTTCTGTGGCACGCACCTTAACCATCTACTATATTCTGCTGCATGAGAAAACTAGCCACAAAGACTTCGTTTTCTAACACATCATTTGAATGGGTTTTCACCAGTGAATAAAGCAGAGTTCCAGTACGTTTCTCTTGCATTCTCCTGTGTGTTTCCTGCTCTCCCTCTCTTCGCATCTATTCCGCTGCATATTCTGACATGGTATCCGTGAGTTAGATTCTTCTACTTGCATGTCTTGTAATGACATTTTCTGTGTGCTCGTCAGTTAAAAGCTTCTACTTGCATGTCTTGTGATTACATTTTTTGATGTATTAGCATGTTGCTTTTCTCATGCAGAGAGAGAGATCTCCAACTGCTCAGCCTATACCTCCCTCCCCCCTCTCGCTTTCTCTCAGCCTCTCCCTCGTGGAGGCGCCTGAGCCAGCGAGGCCAAAAGGGCTTGAGGCACGTGTATGCCGTCCAAGGAGAGCATAAGGTTGCTTGAAGCCTTGGAGAAAAAGAGACCGCACAGGACTGAAGGTGTTTGCTGCTGATCGGAGCAGGATTCGGGCTGTACAGGACGTGGAAAAGTAGCAAGAAGGAGGTGTCACCACTGGACAGCCACCTTGCAAGTTGTCATCCTGCTTCAACATGTATCCACTTGCTTGGTACTATTTCTTTTTGTTTTTCAATAGTATGCTTATTAAGAAATGAAATGTTTTCCTACTGTTCAGTTACGGACAATGGGGACTAGGTCTAGCATTTGAGGGTGGACCCCCTTGCTTGGGGTTATGGGCATTAGTGACCCACAAGAGTGATGGCCTCTCTTTGAGAGGGACATCTGGAAACCACACCCCACCTAAGTACCCAAACATGGGACCAATCAAATGCACAGATTGCATACCGACCTAGGAACCATTCAAGATAATGTTCCCTAAGCTTTGGGTGTGGGCCTGGCAGCATGCCAAGAGTAATGGAGATACAAGATAAGACGACAAACAAATGAGCTCAGTATGGCTCAATTATGACCTTAGAGTACGTCAATAGATAGTCCAAGTTGTTAGGAACCCGTGGGTGCGATCAAAATTGAATTCTGACGACTTTGAAATTTTTAGGGTTTTTGGGAGTGACACGTGGCAGACTGCCACATGGAATCTGAGCTGGCAGGTCAGTCCACCTGTCCCACACATGTGGCAACATGCATGGCAAGTGGCAAGGCATGCAGGCCAAGTGTCTGACCCCAAATCTCGTAGATTTGGGGCAGGTTGTGGGCTGTCCTCTTTGAGACTGCAGCCCACCAAAAATCTGGGACAAGTGTCCACCTTCCACTCTAAGCCTGTAGGGGGGGCTGAGCCTATAAAAGAAGGCCTCTCCCCTTTATTCCCTACATGAAAATTCGTCACTTTTCTTCTCCCTCCTTTTGGATGATGCAGCAGAACCTCTCCAGCTCCTTGGGTGCAGCCAACCTCTCCCCAGGCCATTCTCTCACCTCAGCAGCACTTTCTCTCTCTACAGCAGCACTCTCTCTCTCTCTCTACAGTTCCAGCCCCTCCTCTCCAGAAATCTGCCCCCTCTCAGCTCTTCTGAAACAGCAGCAGCATCCTCTCTCCTTCTCCTAGCCTGGAGCAGCCACAGCCCCTTTCTCTCTCCTGCTGCAGTCTTTCTCTCTCTACTGTAGAATTTCTCTCTCTACTGTTCCAACCCATTCCCCTTGCAGAAACCTGCCTTTCTGTGCACCTCTGGAAAAGCAGCAGCTCCTCTCTTACATCCCCTCCCTTGGGATCAGCATTGGCACTCTCTCTCTACAGCTATCACTCCATAAAGGCTTTCTCTCTCTAGCCTACAGGCTGTTTTTCTAAGCTGTTCTCATTCCAGCCCCATTTCCACACTCTCCTCACCCAAGGTAGCTTCAGAGGCATCAAGGACTTCATCTACAAAAGGGTCAAGTCACGAAGGGAGCCTGTATTGTCAAGTTTATCTCATTTACAGCACTATTTCATGTTGTTTCTACTATCTTTCTAGAAACTAGTGCTTGCCTCTAATGTTGGATGTAAGTGGTGATTGTTGCAGGCTTCTTCCTTGTGGATTGGGCAAGCCAAGAGTTGAAACCTGAGCTTGGAGTCCTCCTTTTTATTGTCTTCCTTGTACATATGCCCTTGAGTCTTGTATCTAGGTCCTAGGTTTTCACTAAGTTCATCAGTTTGGAAGGTGCATTGCACCTTGGTCTTATATCTCCATTTTCAAGAATAAAGTAAGCCTGGATAAGGGGGGGGGGGGGGGGGGGGGCCGTCTTGGCCCCTCAATCATATTGCAATTTCCAATGATGTCACTTTGTGTTTAAGCTGTATAAGTCTTAATTCCAGCTTAATTGCAAACTCTTAAGTTCAAGTATATGTGTTTGGTAACTCACAATCATTTCATTCAAACGCCTCTGCAAAATCTGTTGACTGAATTGATAGAAAGCACCGAGTAGATTACATTGGTATCAGAGCTTAGGCAGTGGTCCTGTACTCTGTGCTTTCTCTTGTTGAGTCTCTCCTTCATTGAGTCATCTTGTCATCATGGCAGCCAATGGACCTGACCCTCCTCCTAACCTGCATGAGTTGAGTGCTCTCTTGTCAAACATCGCTCAACAGGTTCAAGTGCTGGAAAGCAACCAAGCAGAAACTCATGACATAGGTGTGAGAGACTGGGAGAGAGAGAGAGAGCAAGAGAGAATGAGCTAGAGAGCTGAAAGCTTGAGAGCTGAGTTGCAATAGAAGAGTGTAAAAGAGTACAACTAAAAGAGTAGAGATAAGGTTTTGTCCTAGTGACAAAACCTTAGTAGTCACTAACCATAGTTAGTGAAATAATTGCGGTTAGGGGAACAAAGCTCTTAAAGAGGGAAAAGTGCCCCTAACTAGCTTATTAAATTACATTGGTCACTGCTGAATTATATCTATAATTCTAACACCCCCCTGCAGTGCCAATGTCATGTACAAGGCTGATCAATCACCAAACGGATATAAGTTCAGGGCACTGCGAAATGCCTCAAACTTTTCACGTAGTAGTGCTTTGGTGAAAATATCTGCAACGTTGTCATGTGTGGACACAAAGATCATACTGATCTCTCCTGCATGCAACTTCTCTCTGACGTAGTGATAGTGAACCTCAATGTGCTTCGTGCGAGCATGAAACACTGGATTCTTTGCCACTACAATGGCACTCTGACTATCAGTGAGAATTGGAGAAGGACCCTCCAAAGACAGATGAAGATCAGCAAATAGACGTCGCAGCCAGACACATTCAACTATTGCTGTGAAAGCTGCCCTGTACTCAGCTTCACATGATGAGGTAGCCACTGTAGATTGTTTCTTGCTTAGCCAAGAAATGCAAGATTTACCCAAAAAGAAACAATTGCCACTAGTGGACTGCCTACTGTCATAATCACCAGCCCAATTTGAATCACTGTAGGCATGCATCTGCAAGTCACCCCCCCTGGGAAATAACAAGCCAAAAGACTTCGTGCCCTGCAAATAACAGAAGATGCGCTTAACTGCCTGCCAATGCATAGTTTTTGGGCTGTGCATGTACCTGCTCACCTGAGATACTGCAAACTGAATATCAGGTCTAGTGTTGCAGAGATATATGAGGCATCCAACAGCCTGACTGTAAGATGTGGCATCAACTGATTCTCCTGCATCATGCATTGTGAGTTTCAGCCCCGGCTCCATGGGAATGGCTATGGGCTTACAATCATGCATGTTAAATCTGTCCAAGAGTTTCTGCACATACTTGGACTGAGACATAATAGTGCCACGTCTCTCTTGAGAGAACTGGATCCCCAAATAAAAGTGAAGCAGCCCCAAATCTGACATGTCAAAGGTGGTCTGCAAATCAGCTTTGAAATCTGCAATTTTATCTTCATTGGACCCTGTGAGCAGTAAGTCATCAACATAAAGAAGGATGACTAAAATTTCCCCCCCATCCATCTTGATGTAGAGGGTGCTCTCAGTAGGACTATTGTGCAGCCCCTTGCTGGTCAAAAAGGCATGAATCTTGACATACCATGCACAAGGGGCCTGTTTCAGCCCATACAAAGCTTTGTTTAGCTTGCATACCTGAAGTGCATTTGCTGTAATTTCAAAGCCTGGAGGTTGTTTGACATACACCTCTTCCAGCAAGTCTCCATTTAAGAAGGCTGTTTTTATGTCCAACTGATGAACATTCCACTCAAAATGTGCAGCCATTGCAATAATAGATCGGGTGGTGGTCATCCGGGATGTAGGAGCAAATGTCTCCTCATAATCTATGCCCTTTTTCTAAGCATAGCCTTTAGCAACCAGCCTTGCCTTGTATCTGTCAATGGAGCCATCTGGCTTCCGTTTGACCTTGAAAACCCATCGTGTGCCAATGGCATGTTTACCTGGTGGCAAGTCTACAACATCCCAAGTCTGATTTTTTTGAATGGACTGCAACTCACCGTACATGGCATTCATCCAATGCACATTGTCCTTTGCTTCTTCGAATGTTGCAGGCTCCTCCTCATCAAGAAGAGTACCTGCATATGCTGATTCCACTGAATTAGCACCTTCCATGTGCCTTGCTGCACTGCGAATCCTGCCAGGTAATGGAGCATCAATTTTACTCTCCCTGAGAGTCTGTAACAGCCAGTTTGGGACTATTTTTGCTGCATGTATGTCTGCAATTTCTTGCTGCACCACCTGTTCCACTACCTGTGGAGGTAGCAAGACATCCTGTGGTGGAACTGAAGCATCGGGAGGTGGCTGTAAATTCTGATTTGCATCAGAAATATCAGCAGGGGAACCCAAGGCAATGGGTAGCAACCCCTCAAAAACATCCTCTGAAGAAGAAGGCATATGAAATTCAGCCTGAGTGTGAGCTGAATTTTCTGCAAATATCACATCTCTACTGACAATGATCTTGCGTGTAGCAAGATTGTAGAGACGGTACCCCTTGCTTTCTGCACTGTACCCAACAAAAATGCACTTAATTGCCTTATCTGACAACTTGTGCCTAAATTCAACTAGCACATGAGCATATGCAAGGCATCCAAAGACTCGGAAATGATCCACTGAAGGCTTTCTCCCATTCCAGACCTCATAGGGAGTTTTTGTTTTCAAAGCCTTAGTGGGAGCCCGATTTAAAATGTAGTTGGCACACATCAGACCTTCAAGCCAGAATTTGTGAGGCATGTGTTTGCTTTTGAGCATTCATCTGTCCATCTCCATAAGAGTTCTATTTTTCCTCTCAGCTTTGCCATTTTGCTGAGGAGTCAACCTCACTGTGAGCTGATGCACAATATCAGAAAAGCATCAAAATCTGCAGACAAGTATTCCCCACCTCTATCTGTGCGCAATGCCTGTATCTTGAGTCCGGTTTCATTTTCAACCATGGCTGAAAAATGTTTAAACACCATGAACACTTCTGATTTGCGCTTCAGCCCAAAGACCCAAGTGAAATTGGAGTAATCATCAATAAAGGTAACAAAGTAGAGATGACCACCCAATGATGGAGTCCTCATGGGACCACAGACATCATTGTGTATAAGCTGTAATTTGCGGGCAGCTTTAACTGAACCATCCTTTTTGAAGGGGAATCTATGCATCTTGCCTAAAATGCACCCTTCATAGGCATGTGGAGGAGGTATCTCAAGAGGTAGCAATGCATCAACCATAGAGTGCTTCTGAAGTGTCATCAAGCTATTATAATGCATGTGGCCATATCGGGCATGCCATAATTCTGAATTCTGCATGGCAGCAGTAGGGGTAGAGACTGCAAGAGCATGGGCTGCTCTTTTCTCAAAAAGATCAAGCTGAAAGAGCCCACGCAGCAGAGTACCAGATAATCTTAAGGCATAATCATTTTCCCTGTGTCAGACAGCACATTTGTCATCCTCAAAGATGACCTGAAATCCAACTTTGTTAAGAGTGGACACTGAAAGAAGATTTTTGGTGATACCAGGCACATATAAGACATCTGAAAGTCTGAAAACTGAGCCATCAATGGCAGTAAGCTCAACTTCTCCTATGCCACGTACTGAATATGATGAGTTATTGGCACAAGTGACTTTCTTACCAACGGGAGGTGGATGCAAGGAAGTAAAAAGACACTTCCTAGAAGTGATATGCTTGGATGCACCGCTGTCAAAATACCAAGTGTTCAGTGTTTCATTGACACTGAAAGCAGATGCATCCGTAGAAGAGTCATAACTGCAAGTCAAAAATGCATATGTATCATCATTACCCCACTGTCAGATGCATGAGGAGCTGAATCTGAAACAGCCATACCAGCTGAATCTGAAACAGCCATACCGGAGCTGTTTTTCTTCTCTTTTGCAAGCCTTTTCCTGCATTCTGCAATGTGATGACCTAGCTTTTTGCAGTAATGATAAAAACCCTTCTTCTTGGGCTTACTTGCATCATTTTTAGCCTTTTGTGAAGGCTGTCCTGACCCACTGGAAGGCTGATTTACTGATGTCTTTGCATGTCCCTTTGTTTTTGACTTAAACTTTGAGAGCATAGCTTATTCACCTGCACGTGAAGCCAAGTTTTTCCTAGTCTGCTCTTCCTGAAGCAGAAGTCCTATCAACTCATGAAAAGTGAGAGGATTTGCACCCCCCCTCAATGATAAGTTCAGCGAGGTATGAAAGCTGAGATAAGACTCAGGAAGAGAATTCAGAGTGGTAGTAATCATCTCTGAATCAGGAATAATCTCATCTATGTTCAATAATTGCTCTCTGAGATCCTGTAGCTTTGTGAGGTGGACTGACATGGAGTCACCCTCTTCCATATGTGTATTACTTAACTCTCTTTTCAAGAAGGATACCCTTGCATCATTCCGGGCTGCATACATGCTTTCTAAGATATCCCACGCTGCCTTCGAGGTCTTACACGACCGGCGGAATGATAAATCTTTTCACTGAAAGAGAGATGCATGACAAAGCTAAGGCATCCCGTGAATCCCATCTCTTCTGCTCTGGAGTAGTGGCTATAGCTGCACAAACAACTTGTTCTGCAGCTGCACCCTGTGCACGACCTCTTCCACCTCCTTGCTGAGGAGGGGTATTAGATGCCTTACCTGCTGGTCGGATCTCACCCCCATTAACATAATCCCATAAATTGCGAGAAATCAAAATATTGCGTACCATAAAAATCCAAAGGGAGTAGTTGGTGATGGAATATGGAAGCAAGAACTAGAACTAGAAACTGGAAATGAAATAACAAGATTAAAAGATAAGAAATACCTTGAGAAGAGTGTACACAAGACACAAGCTAGACAGATAGATTACAGTGATGTGACCCATGAATATATGGGCCAAAGTACAAGACATAAAACAAGAGTGCTTATGGGATAATTGTAGAAGTGCCACATGGCACACACTCAAGACATAAAGACTAGACTTAGACTTAGACAAATGTAGACTAGGAAATAGTACACTTAGTGTGCACTTATCTCCAACACCCTCCTTAAGTGGACACTAGGAGTAAGACAGAAAGACAAGACTAGAAGACAGACATAAAGACTGATAGACTGAGAGACAAGATAGAAGACATGACAGACAAAAGATCCTGAGACACCCCTCCTCAAGTGATATCCTCATATGGGTCCACAAGGGTAGGGACAAGATGGATCTAAAACACAGTCAAATTGATAGACAAATAGACAGACAAGACTAGATAGACAGAAGACTGACTGTAGACAAATAGAAAGACCAAGACACTAGAACCCCTTGACCTACATCCCTCTCCCGGTGATTATCACGGCCACAAATGGTGCATGGATGAGCCTTGAAACAGTCCTTCTCCATATGATTAGTTTTGCCACAATGGGTGCAAGGCTTTCTTACCTTAGAACTTCCTTTCTTTGCTAAAAATGCAGTGTCAGTTACCTTTCGTTGTTGAGTTCTTTCTTCCTCTTGGAGAGCATTGATGATACCCTCAAGAGAAAGATTATTATGATACTTGAAGGTAGTGACAAGAGTAGCATAGGTGTCAGGTAAGCTTTTGAGAAGCACAGCAATAGCAATATCTTCGGAGATGGGAGACTTGATTGACGCAAGCTGAACCATAAGACTGCGAAGATAATTGACATGAGAGGCTATAGTAGCTCCTCAAAGAATGAGATCATAAGTGCAATCTTAGAGTTTTTAGATCGGGCTCCAAAAAGGGTATCCAAAGTGATCCATGCTTGAGGAGCAGACTGTATGTCGGAGATGTGATGAATGTAATCATCTCCAAGGCCGAGCAATATGATAGCATAGGCTTTGTCGTTCTTGGCAGTGACAACTTGCTCAGAGGGACCTTCGGGAGCAGCACGGTGAACAATGTCCCAAAGACCTTCTTTCATAAGATGGCACTTGATTTTGATTTGCCAAGTATGAAAGTTGGACCCATTGAATTTGTCAATAGATATGAGAGAATGAGAGGAAGATGCCATGTGGGAAGGTCTTACCTCTTGCTAGGATGCAAGGGCAGTGTCTATTCCCTTACAATATTGCAAAAATAAATGAGAGGAAAGATCCAAGAAGCCGGTTCTCTCACTACTTTGTCAAGGCCATAGCATATGACAGCCCATCGAAGCAGGAGGAACCAACAAAAAAGAGAGACTGCTCAGCAAACTGAAAGGGGCAAAGCACAATACCTTAATCCCAGGCACAGGTAGAGGTGCAAAAAAGGGCGCAGTCCAGGAGATCGAACAGATGGCGCAGATGGAGCAGATTTCGAACAGCAGCTGGAGAAGTCGGCCTGTGCAGGTACGGATTCCGTACAGTCGTACAGACTGTACGGACAGCGGAGTACGGTTGGAGGACGTCGTACGGACGGCGCTGATCTGTACGGATAGCAGGTACGTTGATGCAGGAGCGGGTGCAGGAGTGACAGCAGGTCTGCGCAGATCTGGCACTCAGATCTGGCAGAAATGGCGCTCAGATCTGTGGCTGAACTGCGCAGATCTGGCGCTCAGATCTGGCAGAAATGGTGCGCAGATCTGGAGCGCAGATCTGGAGCAGATCTGGAGCGGAGACACACAGATCTGGTGCGCAATGGCGGGGCAGAAAGAGGGAGAAATGAGAAGAGGGAGAAATCTGAGAAGAGGGGCAGATCTGCAGCGGGGGAGAGATCTGAGAAGAGGCAGACTGAGGAGAGAGAAGAGGGATCAACCTAGCTCTGATACCGTGATGGAATATGGAAGCAAGAACTAGAACTAGAAACTGGAAATGAAATAACAAGATTGAAAGATAAGAAATACCTTGAGAAGAGTGTACACAAGACACAAGCTAGACAGATAGATTACAATGATGTGACCCATGAATATATGGGCCAAAGTACAAGACATAAAGCAAGAGTGCTTATGGGATAATTGTAGAAGTGCCACATGGCACACACTCAAGACATAAAGACTAGACTTAGGCTTAGACAAATGTGGACTAGGAAATAGTACACTTAGTGTGCACTTATCTCCAACAATTGGTACCATCCAACTTGTCTTCCTGTGAAAGACCACCGAAATGGAAGTCATTCTAATTTTGCTGGGCCATATCTGAGAAAGAGATTTAAGCAGATACAAAACTGAATTCCCTTACTGGGAATGAAATGCACAACTCCCAAAAAACACAGCCAAGCACTGGCTGTAAATGCAACTCAGATTTCTGCACTTGCACTGTCAGAAATCTGTCCAAGCATAAAAAACTCTCCAGAATCTGCCAAAAGTGCTGCAAAACACTTCCAGAAAGGCAGTATGAACTGAAATCTCCAAAAATTGCTCTCCCAACACAAAAGCCCCAAAATAGGCCCAAAATTGCAACCGGAAAGGGGCAAATTGATCAAAAGCCCCAAATGTTGCAAGAATTGCGCTTAGTCTGCAAAAGCCCCGAATTTCACTGCGAAATTGCAGTGTAATTACAAAATCCCCAAATTTCTGCAAGAAATTGTACGCAAAACTGAAAGCCCCAAATTTCGAGCTTGAAATTGCAACCAGAAAGAGACATAAGCACAGAAAGCCCCAAATTTTGCAATTTCAGCAGAAAGCCCTAAATTTTTGGGCTAAACCTCTGAATCTGCTTGCAATGTCTGCTTCACAATCAACTACGAACCCGAAGATACCCAAATGACTGCAAAAGACTGCAAATGTCTGCACAAACACTACCAGATCTGCTGGTACGGTGACCGTACGACAATGTACGGATGACCGTACTGTACGGTCGATGCATGTTGGTGCCACACGTGTGGTACGGAATATCTGTACGCAGTTGTACGGAAGCAGGCACGATGCAAGAGCTGTACGGAAGCAGGTACGATGCATGAGCTATACGGAAGCAGGTACGATGCATGAGCTATACGGAAGCAGGTACGTGACATATGTACGGAATATGGCGCATGGCTGGTACGACGATACACCGTACGGTGCCACACGTGCAGTACAGCCTACGATCTGTACAGCCGTACGATCGACGAGACTGTAGGTGCGAATGGCGATGACGCAGGTACGTGCAGGGTATGGATTCCTTACAATCGTACGGACTGTACGGACATTCGTTTTTCTTGCTTCGAGTTGTATGGACGGGATGTAGCAGCAGGAGCGGCAGTTGGAGCGTGGGATGTAGGCTGGAGCTGAACGAGGAAGGAGTAGGGAGCAGAATCAACCTGCTCTGATACCAAATGTGAGAGATTGGGGAGAGAGAGAGAGAGCAAGAGAGAGTGAGCTAGAGAGCTGAAAGCTTGAGAGCTGAGTTGCAATAGAAGAGTGTAAAAGAGTACAACTGAAAGAGTAGAGATAACGTTTTGTCCTAGTGACAAAACCTTAGTAGTCACTAACCATAGTTAGTGAACTAACTGCGGTTAGGGGAAAAAACCTCTTAAAGAGGGAAAAGTGCCCGTAACTAGCTTATTAAATTACATTAGTTACTGCTGAATTATATCTATAATTCTAACAATAGGGCCCCAATCCCAAGGAACAGGCCGTGCGGACAACACCAACTCCAACAAGGAGGAAAGGTCATCCTCTTCTTTCCCTCCTCGAGGTAGATGGCGTCATCGGAGTCCATCTCCTTCGAGACGTCCACGGAGACGAAGGTATGCAAAGCATAAGGTACCTCTTGGAGATAAGCTCTTCAAGTTTACCAAGTACAAGGGAGAGGACAAGCCCGAGGTCTTACTGGCCTGGATCCGAGACCTCGAGTATTTCTTTGAGGGGGACGAGTACGAAGACAAGGCGAAGATATGGTTTGCCGTCCTGCACATGCAAGACCGTGCTTCACTCTAGTGGGCAGCTATGGTAGCAAGCCCACACCCGGAAGCGCTTCAAGAAGAACTTGATGAGGCACTTCCTGCCTAAGGAGTTTAAGAGAGATACAATGGTGCAGTGGGACATCCTCCGCCAACGCCAAGAAGAGAAAGTCAGTGAGTATGCTGATCGTTTTTGGGAGAAATTCCTTCCTCTTGTGGAGTTTGCTTATAACAACACAATTCATTCCTCCACTGGAAAAGCTCCTTTCGAAATTGTATATGGTAGATCTTTACCAACTCTACTCATGCAAACAAAAGAGAAAATCTTTGCCGCTGATCAATTCGTGGAGGATTATGACTATGCTTATGCCACGGTTCAAGCAGCCATTCAAAAGGCACAGGAGAAACAAAGAGCAGCTGCAAATAAAAGAAGGAGGGCGTTTGCAATGAAAGAAGGCCAATGGGTCTTATTGAAATTTGAGAAAGCCCGGTTAAAAACCAAAGTGGGAAAAAAGCGCATCTACTTCAAGCTATCCTTTCGATATTATGGTCCTTTTCAAGTGTTGCAGGTAATAAATGATGTCTCAGTCCGATTGAGACTTCCAGAGCATTGAAAGATCCACGATGTCTTCCACGTAAGCTTGGTGAAACCCTTCATTGGGGAACCACCTCAAGAGCCCACACTGGACGATGCACCTGAAGTAGAGGACACTGAGATCTTGTTGATCCCAAAGCAAATTATTTTGCATAACTTCACTACGGGACGTCGAGGCACGACTCGCAAGATGTACCTTTTGAAGTTCAGAGGGCTCCCATCCACCGATGCCCAATGGGTGGACAAAGGTACATTTCAGGAGTGTCCTGAAATCCTGGATGCTTACGAGGAAGCATTTCAGTTGCGGACAACCGAATGAAAGACGGAGGGAATGTCATCCTGCTTCAACATGTATCCACTTGCTTGGTACTATTTCTTTTTGTTTTTCAATAGTATGCTTGTTAAGAATAAAATCTTTTCCTACTGTTCAGTTACAGACAATGGGGACTAGGTCTAGCATTTGAGGGTGGACCCCCTTGCTTGGGGTTATGGGCATTAGTGACCCACAAGAGTGATGGCCTCTCTTTGAGAGGGACATCTGAAAACCACACCCCACCTGAGTACCCAAACATGGGACCAATCGAATGCACACATTGCATACCGACCTAGGAACCATTCAAGAGAATGTTCCCTGAGCTTTGGGTGTGGGCCTGGCAGCATGCCAAGAGTAATGGAGATACAAGATAAGACGACAAACAAATGAGCTCAGTATGGCTCAATTATGACCTTAGAGTACGTCAATAGATAGTCCAAGTTGTTAGGAACCCGTGGGTGCGATCAGAATTGAATTCTGACAACTTTGAAATTTTTAGGGTATTTGGGAGTGACACGTGGCAGACTGCCACATGGAATCTGAGCTGGCAGGTCAGTCCACCTGTCCCACACATGTGGCAACATGCATGGCAAGTGGCAAGGCATGCAGGCCAAGTGTTTGACCCCAAATCTGGTAGATTTGGGGCAGGTTGTGCGCTGTCCTCTTTGGGACTGCAGCCCACCAAAAATCTGGGACAAGTGTCCACCTTCCACTCTAAGCCTGTGGGGGGGGCTGAGCCTATAAAAGAAGGCCTCTCCCCTTCATTCCCTACATGAAAATTCGTCACTTTTCTTCTCCCTCCTTTTGGATGATGCAGCAGAACCTCTCGAGCTCCTTGGGTGCAGCCAGCCTCTCCCCAAGCCATTCTCTCACCACAGCAGAACTTTCTCTCTCTACAGCAGCACACTCTCTCTCTACAGTTCCAGCCCCTCCTCTCCAGAAATCTGCCCCCTCTCAGCTCTTCTGGAACAGCAGCAGCATCCTCTCTCCTTCTCCTAGCCTGGAGCAGCCACAGCCCCTTTCTCTCTCCTGCTGCAGTCTTTCTCTCTCTACTGTAGAATTTCTCTCTCTACTGTTCCAGCCCATCCCCCTTGCAGAAATCTGCCTTTCTGTGCACCTCTGGAACAGCAGCAGCTCCTCTCTTACATCCCCTCCCTGGGGATCAGCATTGGCACTCTCTCTCTACAGCTATCACTCCATAAAGGCTTTCTCTCTCTAGCCTATAGGCTGTTTTTCTAAGCTGTTCTCATTCCAGCCCCATTTCCACACTCTCCTCACCCAAGGTAGCTTCAGAGGCATCAAGGACTTCATCTACAAAAGGGTCAAGTCACGAAGGGAGCCTGTATTGTCAAGTTTATCTCATTTACAGCACTATTTCATGTTGTTTCTACTATCTTTCTAGAAACTAGTGCTTGCCTCTAATGTTGGATGTAAGTGGTGATTGTTGCAGGCTTCTTCCTTGTGGATTGGGCAAGCAAAGAGTTGAAACCTAAGCTTGGAGTCCCCCTTTTGTTGTCTACCTTGTACATATGCTCTTGAGTCTTGTATCTAGGTCCTAGGTTTTCACTGAGTTCATCAGTTTGGAAGGTGCATTGCACCTTGGTCTTATATCTCCATTTTCAAGAATAAAGTGAGCCTGGATAAGGGGGGGGGGGCACGTCTTGGCCCCTCAATCATATTGCAATTTCCAATGATGTCACTTTGTGTTTAAGCTGTATAAGTCTTAATTCCAGCTTAATTGCAAACTCTTAAGTTCAAGTATATGTGTTTGGCAACTCGCAATCATTTCATTCAAACACCTCTGCAAAATCCGTTGTCTGAATTGATAGAAAGCACCGAGTAGATTACACAAGTAACAGCAGCCTCTTCTTCATTTTATTCCCCCCATCCTTCCTACATTTCCAATGAACCGTCACTTGGACGGGAACAATTATGGCATCTGAAGGGTAATGATGGAGTCTGTTTTGCAGTCATATGACTTGGCTCATCTCATTTTACTTTAAGGCCCAAGGCCAGATCTGTAGGGGAGGAGGACCTTACCCTGACAATCCAGAAGGAGCAAGAAACCCTGGCACAGTTGTGGGATCGAGTGGATGCCCGTGTACGCTCCTTCATTTTCCTCAATTGCACACCCAAGAGATCAATCACTTAAAACACATGACGCTGGCCAGAGGGATTTGGGCCTCTCTGTACAACAAGGTATCACCCATAAAGAGAGTCTTCTTGGAAGTGAAGATGTGTGTGTTGAATCTTGCAAAGTCTTCAACGATGCGGGAGCACATCAACAAGCTGCAAGCTCTTCAGCAGGAGGTTCTTCAAGCCGGGGAAAGATATCGTCAGAGGACATGCCCATTACCTTGCTGTCTCATCTATAGTCTCAGTACTCAGCTTTCTGTTCCTCTTAGATAACTAATGGGAGACTCAACACCATTAGTTGGGAGGAGAGTGTGTCAATGATCCTGGACTAGTAGGATTGGTTTCAAAATCCCCCACAGAGCGGAGGATCTCAGGCCTTGACCACCCCGTAGTGGAAAGGGCGGAACAACAACAAGGGTAAGTGGAAGTCTTTCCAATCAAAGTCTTCCGAGAAGAGGTCCAACTTGGATCGTTATGCCTTGACGGCTGATCAGACTTTTAACCATTGTGGCCAGAAGGGTCACTAGTGGAGGAAATGTCCTAGCGGAGCCACGAGACGGGTACCAATTCCTCAACTGCAGCAGCAAAGACTCCAACTTTTGTGCACTTGGAGATCATGGACACCGGAGCTTCTTTGAGCAGGGAGGCGCGGTTGGTCTCATTGTTCGAGATTCTCAGGAGACAGGAACCCGACTCCTTCCCAAGAGATGTTACATGGCCTTCGGTGGCAACATAGTTATCTTTATTGGTGACAAGTGCACTATCCCGATTCGAGGAGAGGGTAGGTTGGAGATTATTCCTGATGGCAGAGGGGGGGAGCACACCTCCCAAGTTGTTTATGTCCCATCTCTTGGCTTCCATCTTTTATTAGTGCATAAGGTTTGCGAGAGTTACATGTGGGTGGAGTTTGATGAGCATTCAGTTGCTACCAGGTTGTTTGGGAAGGAGTAGTGGATAACAAAATTTACAAACTCTCAATTCTCTCTCTTCTTACAAGTTATCAGCTCGGTGATTTGTGGCATTTCTGCTATAGCCAATTGAATGCAGATGCGCTGCTGCAAGCTTTCCATGAACACATGGTGGATGGCTTGCAAGATGTTGGTAGCAAGCAGAGTTCTGCATTCGTGGGAAGCAGCATAGCAAGTCCATTGTGGACCTATGCAGACCCCTTTCCTTGGCGGACCCTTGTATCTCATGCTGATTGTGGATGATTGGAGCAGGTTTACATGGCTGTGTTTTCTGCCCCATAAGGACCAAGCCTTTGCTCGCTGCAAGGATTGGTGTGCTTTGATGGAAAAGGAATCTAGATTGGAGGTGAAGACTTTTCAGGATGACAAAGCTGGAGAGTTCTGTTCCAATCCTTTTGTGAGATTCTGTGCCGAGAAGGGCATCAAGCGGGAGCTTGCCAATATAGGGACTCCTTCATAGGATGGAGTAGCTCAAAGAAAGAACCAGACTGTGGTGGAGATGGCAAGGGGCAATGTTGGAGCATTGCAACCTGCCGTCCACTTTGGGAAGAGGTTGCGGCGACGGTCGTCCATGTTCTCAACCGATCTCCAACGATTGTTGTTCCTGATATGACTCCATTTGCTACCAGATGTGTCCTATTCCTGTGTTCTTGGGAGTAGGGAGTGATGCTATGTGCATTGCCTATGTACACATTCCAAAGAAGCCGAGGGGGAAGCTTGACTCCAAGCCGGCTACAAATTATATGACCCGAACAGGAGGGAGGTTCTTGTCAATAGAGGTGTCATCTTTGAAGAGCATGCTCCAGCTTCCACAGCAGAAGAGCCACCGCTTCTTGATGAGCCAGATGACTATGAGGATCAATCCCAGGCTCTTGTTCCTAACACCCTGCCTCAACCAATAGCAGAAGATACTTCCAAGGTTGGAGATGAGCCACCAGCAGGCTCACGGTTTTGTTCGAGTACCAAAGTGGTTGGTGGATACACACTGTGATTCGGGAGTGGCAAAGTATCCTTCCAAGTGGACCATGGAAGATGGGCCTCGAAGATAGCACAGAGTTCGTGACAAAGCTCAATTGGAGGAGCCCTTACACATGAGCTATGCATTGATGTCTCGTATCATTCGAGACAGAGCCTACCTCAGTCAAGGAAGCTCTTTCCTAGGAGCCTTGGAGAAAAACCGTGCAAGTGGAAAAAGAAGCCATAGAGAAGAATGGGACTTGTGAGTTTGTTCTGAGGCCATTCAGACAGTCAGCTGTTGGTGTCAAGTGGGTTCTCAAGGCCACGTATACATCAGATGGGTCCGTTGACAAGCACAAGGCCATACTTGTCACTAAGGGCTATGCTCAACGACCAGGCATCAACTATGAGGACACTTTTGCATTGATGATGGCCATGATTCGAACAATCCTCGCCCTTACCTCTCATCAGCAATGACCAGTGTACCACATGGATGTCAAATCAGCATTTCCTATATGGTGACTTGCAAGAGGAGGGCAGCCTCTAGGCTTTGAGATTGTTTACAGATTGAAGGAGGCCTTGTATGGTCTTTAACAAGCTCCCAGGGCTTGGAACCACAAGATTGATGCCTTCTTTCAAAGGAAAAGTCTCCGGAGATCAGTTGCAAATCCAAACTTGTATGAGGTATGGTCACATTGATTATCCTCTATGTGGATGATCTCATACTGACTGGTAGTCATGTGGAGCACGTAGCCATGACAAAGGTGAGAGGTAGGCTAGGGAGTCAAGAAGTGATACTCAAATGAAGACATAATGAAGGCTTTCATTCATTCATCAAGTATGACATGATAAGTGAAGTACAAGCCTTATATAGGTTACTCAATCACATTAGCACCATGTGCATATGGGATAAGCCCCATAGTGACACGCGGCACTCACACATGACTCACACACATGAACTAGTACTAGAACTCCTAGTACTACACACCAGCACATCACATCACCACACACTCTTTGGCTATGATATCTCCAACAAGGTTGCCTTGTCAAATGAGTTTGAGATGATGGATTTAGGCTTACTCCATTATTTCTTGGGATTGGAGATTTGGCAAATTCAGACGAGGTTCTTTGTTTCTCCGCAACAGTATGTTCATGAGTTGTTGGAGGCCTTTGGGATGGAGAACTGCAAGCTTATTTCAACTTTGATAGACCTGAATACCAAGCTTACTAAACATGATCCTTGTGATCACGTTGCTGCCTCTTTGTATCGAAAGCTTGTCAGTTCATTGATCTAGTTGTTGAACACCAGATTGAGCCTACTATGCGATCCGAGGGAACTATCACTGCCTCTTTCAAGAGGGGCATGGCTTTGGTCTACTCTCCCAATTGATCCACTTCCATGACCAAGTCTACATTGGGCGCTATCTCATCGAGATACGATGACACAGAGAGATGCCACTATGATAGATCAGATAGCAACAGGCACTAACAGCACCATAGGATGTTGAGCCAGACCGATCTCAATGACATGTCACGTATTTCTATGCATTCCAGTCAGCTTCGGGTCACAAAGGGGTGGAGGAGGAGTTAGCAGACATGCCTCAACATAGACAGACGACATAATACTGCCGAGCAAGGGACGCAGAGTCACGCATGACACGGAGAGCGACTAGAGCACACACGGTCGTTGTCCAGCCCATCTCCACCCTCTTTAGAGGAGACTACCCGAGACGAGGCATCACTCTTGATATAACCCATCGGATACAGAGGTCAAGGAGACCACGCCCTCCGCCACAGCAAGAGACCGCTCAACAGATACAGATACCGGTATATCTTTACAGCCCACCATAGAGCCACCACAGTGCCGAGTTTCGGCTACTACTAAGTCTCAGCTTCTCAGCTTTGTTTTGAGATTTTGAGCTATATAGCTATAGCTTAGATTAGCATAGCACTCAGCAAGGGCCCTAGCGCGCCCTTTTGCTTCAGCCCTTTGAAGCTTGTATGAGTTTTCTTTCCATTTGATGTACTTTGTCCCATAGGCCCGTGAGGCCTCCCACGGACGTTAATATATCTTTATTTTCTTTCTTTCTTTCTTTCTTTCTTATTCGATCTGGGTGTTGACGCCAGTCCAGTGGCTCCACCCATCAGTTCGTTTAGTCTCATAGATCCTTTTTGGTCTTCCAAAGACTTTTAATAGACTTTCTTTCTTTCACTCATACTTATAGGTACCCACGGCATGTGTTACATATATATTCTTCTAAGAGTTCCATTTTAGGGGGGCAACTCCTTGTTAACACGAAAATAGAGGCTCAAAATGTTTTGTTTTCCCACATTCTAGAGCTGGTTGGAGCTGAGTAGCTTTCGGTGAAGCTTGGCTTGTACAGAGATCACATCTCTGACGAGGGTTTTATTGATCCTCTTGGATATACCCAGATTCACCTCCCCCATTCGCTGAGGATCTCTATTGGGCAGTTTCAAGTCTCTTCACATCGACTCCACATTGAGACTAGAAGAGCTGAGAGAGTACCCAGGGAGAGGCGCCTATGTGACTTGTGTGAGCTACAGTAGATCGAGTTAGAGGAGCATTTCATTTTCAGATGCCCAGTATACTACGAGATCTAAGGCCACTTTTACTGTCTCTTCAAAGATAGCTTCGAGCTGCTCTCAAGCTTCTGGACCAGAGATGCTTGGCTGCCTTCATCTATAAGGCAATTAGACATCGAAAGCGCATACTCAAATCATAGAGACAAGGAAAGGATGCGCTGATAGACTCTTCTCAAAGCATGATCACAGAGTTTTTCCAACCGGACCACCAAGGTTCTCACCCCATGAGCATCCGACATGGGTGAGACCTGGAGCCAGACACGACACACCTGACAGAGGACAAACACACAGATTATATTTGGGGACATCCCCTCCATGTTCAGGGTTGGGACATGACCAACAAGGGTAGGGTATCCCTAGTACGACATAGAGCCTTTGCCAAGAGGTCATGCCGAGCACCCTCCTCCCTTCTCCCCCTATCTCTCTCCCCTTCTCCTAGTCTATCCCCCTTCTCCAAATCTATCACTACCCCCTTTTCTACATTGGTATCAGAGCTCCGACTTTGGCACCTTTGCTTCCCCTCTCACCATTCACTTCAACTCTTACACAAACGTTAGAACGGTGAATCTTGCCTGAGAGAGAACAACTATGGTCTAGCACGTTGCCTAAGTGGAGAAACCAGTGCTGCATAGCAAACCGGCTTAGATAGTGACGAGTTTTTTCTGAACCAAACAGAAACGAACGAAGAAACCTCCAAAAGTTGTGCACCATGGACAGAAACGAACGAAGAATCCTCCAAAAGCTATGCGCCATGGATAGCCCTCCACTGTGCACCATGGATAGCCAATCCAGCCGATCATTCGCGCGGTCACGGAGCAGACAAGCGCAATATGGATAGCGAGGCCAGCCACCAGCTCCAAAAAGGTGTAGCAGATTCGCCATCACCGTTGCGTGCAGCAGATTCACCATCGCCATCAACCGCCTGTCCCTGCCATGCAGTCCCGCCGCCGTGAGCTTACACCATGAATCCCTTCCTCGTACCAGCACGCACCATGAATCCCAGCCGTCATCGTGAATGTTTGCCTGTGCACTGCCACCGCGACGCCACTTCTGACGGCAACCTTAGACGCAAGTCTAAGGTTCCTAACTAGGGTTAGTCAATAGGTCAAGTTAGGTTTAGTTAGTGGGGTGGGATAGGTTAGTAGTTAGGTCTAGTGAGCTAGGTTAGGTTAGTTGGTCACTTAGGTTAACCTAACTAGGTTCAATTAGTAGGTTAGGTTAGGTTAGACTAAGTCAATGTCTGAATTGTCTTACCAGTCCTTAGGTTAGTAGTCCTAAGTGTCCTAGGTGACTTAGGGGCAAACCCCCCCCCCCCCCCCCAAAAAAAAAAAGAGGCAAAAACTCAGAATTTTCCAGCCTCTTTTAGGGGCTCTCCACATCCCTATTTTGGATCATTCAAGCCCCGCTTTGAAGCTTCTTCAACAACCTTTCTTCCGAGCCTCTCCATCCACATTTTTGTGTGTCCATGCACTATCTCAGGTGCTCATTACGCAAGGTTTTGCTATCCAATTCTCCTTGCCTACATTCAAGCTCCTCTCTCCAGGGCCAGTCACCATGCCACCAAAGCGTGCCCCTCGTGGTATATTGCATGACAGTGATGAGGCTGCTCAGTATGAGCAAGTGCCTACCACAATGGCCGCATCCACTGGTGGTACAGAGGGTCCTTCCACTCAGCCTCTCTCTCCTGTATCCCGGGAAGCGCAAGCAGTGCGGACACAATTTTTGGATGCCCTTTCCTCTATGCTCCAGGGTGCTTTCCGCCAGATAGGACAGGAGTTCAGCCAGCAGCTTACCACAGCCATGGCTATGCAGGATACCGCTCTTGCCCAGATGGGACAGCAGATCACATCTGCCATTGCTATGCAGGATAAGGGTAAGCCGCCCGCACCCCAGCAAGGGGACCACTTAGACAGTCAGCATGTTTTGTCTGCTCCACGCAAGGGTTTTATGGCAAATGCCCGTCGTGCCTATGAGCATCAGTCTTCTGGACCATTGCATGTACCCCAGCATGGGGATTATCTAGACTTGATGATGCATTTTCTGTGCCACAAAGCACCTTCTTGCAGGATGTCGGGCCATCTTTTGGCTCACAGCTTTCTGCATCTATGCAAGCTGAGCTGTCTCTTTTGGGCCGACCCGTTGGTGTGCATCCAATTAGTGCTCCTTTCACAGCACCAGCGAGTATGCCTAGAGCTGGCTTTGGTTTATATGGCAGCCCACACCCTTGGGAGAGAGGTCAGTCCTCTTCTCAGCCTTTTGGTATGTCATCATTTCGGAGAGATGCATTTGGCAGAGAGTCCCAGCCCGAGGTTCATACACCTATCACTCCGCCAACGTATTACGCAGCAGGGGGTTGGTGGTGGGCAACAATCCACTTTTGATGACATGTTGGTAGATTCTTTGCATTCATATAAGGCCCTACCTAAGCCATCAAACTTGAGATGCCCTTCTCCGATTATGTGAACCTCAAGCGTGATGATGCCCGCACTTTTGGGGGTTACACACACAAGATTATGCAGCCAAGGATATCAAGGACAAACTCACAGTGCATAAGCACTCGCACTCCCAATGAGTTGGAGGAGTGGCTCACGAAGCTGGAAGACTATTTCCGCTTCTACCCCAACTCGAGGAGCGCATCATTTTTGCAGGTATGCATATGCATGACTATGCCCACACATGGTAGCGATACATGAGGGATTCGCCTCAGAGACCAACCACTTGGAGGGGTTTCAAAGAATTGATGGTCACTACATTTGTATCCCCACTTGTCTTGGATCAATACTTGGCTGAATTTTATGCCTTGTCAAAGACCGGTACGGTCCAAGAGTACTTGTAGCGCTTTTGGAGGCTTTCCCTATTTGTGCAGGACGTATCTGAAAAGGGAAATCTGCTGCGTTTCATCCATGGGTTAAGTCTTTCTCTCGCTGCAGATGTGAAGGCACATAACCCTCAAACAATTGAGCGTGCAGCCCAATTGGCAGAGGTATATGAGCCCAAATATGCCAGCAAATATAAGATGACAGTGGGCAGCGCATATGGGAATGCAAATGAGGCTGAGAAGAAGCCTAAGGTGAATGATTGGAATGAAAGAAATTCGGCAGCAACACCATTTCCAAGGTTTCCCACAGTTACAGGCAGCAAGATACCATATGCTAAGCCATATAGGTCATTGGATGCTAAGCCAGGAGCTAAGCCAAGTGTTGGACTTGAAAAATCAGAACTTAAACAACACACTAGGGCTATTATGGACAGCAGAAAGAGGGCAAACTTATGCTTTAAGTGTGGTGAGAAGTGGACTCCTGAGCATTGAGAAGTTTGCAAAATCATACAGTGGTACTACAAAACTCAGCATGATTATTGAGATATCGGATGATGAGGAATTGATGGATGCTTGGATGCCACTCATGATGATTGAGAGGGTGCACAAATCATGGAAGAAGCTCCAGATGTTGGAGCCACGAAAGGGGCTGATTTCCCTTTTGACCCCGGTGGTGCTAATGAGCATAATATGCATGGTATACATTCCAATGACACTCAACCCGTATGCGAGGCTGTTGACCTAAAGTCTTTCATGTGGAGCATCAGGTTGCTATGCCTTTTCTTGTGCGAGAGGATGCAAATGGCAATGCTCCTGTGGATGAAGAGGAGATCTATTGGGATGCGTAGCAAGCCATTTATGCTATCTCTTCTCATGCCTTGATGGGTGCCAAAAGTACTGAAACTATCAGATTGAAAGGACAAATTAATGGCAGGACTGTTCACATGCTTGTGGACAGCGGTAGCACTCATAGTTTCATCAATTCTAAGACCTTACAGAAGGTGGGACTGATTGCTACTGAGATTGATCATGGGCTGAGAGTAGAAGTGGCAAATGGACAGCATTTGGTCAGTAAATTTTGTTGCCAAGATGCAAGGATCAAGCTCTCTGAGGATTATGAATTTATTGGGGATCTCTTGGCACTGGATATGGGCCCAATAGATGCTGTCCTGGGCTGCAATTGGCTGAAATCTTTGGGTAAAATCAGCATGGATTTAAATGCACTATCACTCAGCTTTGTCCACAAGGGTAGTACGGTAACATTGCATGGCATTGCCACTCCTAAATTGCAGCTCATTTCAGCAAGGCAGTTAGCCAGAGAGATCAGGAAGGAGCATGCCCTCTACACATTGAATGTGTCAGTATCTCAAGGGGGTAGCATTCCCCATGTTGAGAATTGTGATATGCAGCAATTGCTATCGGAGTTTGCTGATGTGTTTGTTGATATGCAATCCAAATTGCCTCCCAAGAGGGATGTGGATCATGCCATTGTTCTAGAGCCTGGCAGTAAGCCCATAAACAAAGCCCCATACCGTCTTTCTAAGGTTGAGTGGGAGGAAGTGGCAGTACAGGTGCGGGAATTGCTTCTCATAGTACTTCTCTTTTTGCCTCTCCGGTGCTTCTGGTGAAGAAGAAGGATGGATCATACCGCATGTGCATTCATTACAAGGATCTAAATAAGGCCACTATCAAGAACAGGTTTCTAATCCCCAGGATAGATGACCTGTTGGATGAACTCAAGGGTGCTCAATTTTTCACGAAGATAGATTTGAGGTATGGTTACCATCAAATCAGGGTGAAAGAAGGAGATGAGCACAAGACGGCCTTCCGCACAGAACGAGGCTTGTATGAATTCAAGGTGATGCCTTTTGGATTGACTAATGTGTTGGGGTAAAGGCACATTGCCTACCCTTATATTAAAGAATTAAAGTTAGGACACCCTATGACTGTCTTAAGACAGTCATAGGGTAAACCTAATCCTAATAAAACTTAAGTGAGTTTGTGGTGTGGCTCACTCATCTCTTCACACCCGCAATAGTGTGTCTCTCTCACACTTACTCTCTCTTGCTCCCCTTTCAACTCTACTTCCCCCTCTCAACTGGTATCAGAGCCTAACCTCTCTTCACTCCCTAGCCTACCCTTCCTTCCTAGCCCACCCTCAACTGCACCCACCGTACGGACAGATCCGTACGGCTGTACGGCGTCCGTACAACCGTACGGACGGAGCTCGAGCAGCGAACTGTGGTGCAGGGCGGCATCGCGAAGACAGTACGGCGGCGCAGGCTGCAGGGCGGCATCGCGAAGGCAGTACGGCGGCGCAGGCTGCAGGGCGGCAGCGCATTGCGAAGGCAGGGTGTGGGGCAGTGCTGCGGGGCAGCAAATCAAGGCGTGGTCACGGGCGCAGTTCGGGCGCGGGCTTTTTTGCATAGCAGCTGCTAGCTGCTAGCTTGCGCAGGGTGCGCAGGATCAGCCTGTGCACAGCACTAGGCTGTGCGGGACCAGAGCGCGCAGCGCGCACACTCAAGTACGGATTTTTGCACAGCAGGGAGATACACCATCTCGATTCATCCGGGATCTGAGTCCGTGTTTTTTTTTTGGGTGATCTTATCAAAGGGCTTTTGCCTAGATGTGTTTGCAGTCTATGCTTTGAGGCAGTGTGTAGCCAGGGAGCACACATTTGCTTTATTTCCGCAGTGCATTTGGTGACATTTGTTGCAGATCACATTCTTTGTACACACTCTGAAAATCTCAGTTGAGCCACGCTTGGTCAGGGCGCATCGAGTTTACTCGGTCCCTAACTGCCCATCGTTGACAGTGCTCAAAAGATTTTCTTCTGGGTGTTTGTACTTTGTGGTTTGTGTTGTTACTGAGTACACAGAGGCAGTTTATGCTTTGCACATTGTCAGGTACAAGAGTCAGAGAGATTTTCATTTTGCACTTGATTCAGGTGTCAGATCAAGGGGCTTTTGCCCAGACTTTGTTTGACAGCACTTTAGTTACCTACAGAGATCTTCAGATGCATTTTCTCCCCTTGGTATAAGGGTGATTGCTTGGGATTTATCCCATTTACTGTTGCAGGTTTTGTGACAGGCTGAAGGATCATTTACTGTTTTTTGGGTGTTTGTCAAGTGGTTTCTGCAATTTAACTCAGTGCAAGACCTCATCTGAGGTGGGAGAAGTGATCAGTACAGTCAGTACAGCAGTGTTTACAGCAGTCTGAGTGGTTGTGTCAGATAATTATGCACTGTTAAGCTCTTGTTGAGCAGCAGCAGCAGTCTGAAATTACTGTTTTTATGCCTCTTTAAGCTCAGAACAGTTTGTCAGAAGGTACAGTACTTGCAGGGACATTTACTGTTTTGCTGCAGATTTTACTGACAGTAAAAACAGCACTTTTGAGAGTGCTACTGGCTCTTGAATAGAGCAGACTTTTCTGAGAAATCAGAACTTTATTATTCAGTCTTTTTACTTCCAGGGAGTCAGGTACTTTCCTCATCTGATATGGCATCAGGAGGAGGTGATTCTTCAATTCTGAACATAAAGAAACTGGAAGGAGCACATAACTATGCATTATGGGCAGAACAGTGCTTGAATGTTCTTCTGTTAAAGAAGATTGCTAAGCCCATAAGGGTAAAGGGTGTCAAGCCATCTGATATGGCAGCTGATGATTGGGAAGAGCTTGATTTGTCTGCGAGGGCAGCTATTATGCTCACTATTTCAGACACTCTTGTGTTCAATGTACAGGCTGAAAAGACCTCTTATGGTCTATGGCAGAGACTAGAGGAATTGTATGCCCAAAAGAGCTCAGCCAGTAAAGTTTATTGGCTGAAGAAGCTGGTCGATCTTCGCATGAAGGAAGGTACAGCTATGACCTCACACTTGAGTGAGTTTAATGCTATCTTTACACAGCTGATTGCACAGGGGTTGAATCTTGATGAGGAGTTCAAGGCCACTTTCTTGTTGTGTACCCTCCCTGAGAGTTGGGACACTTTCAAGACCACCCTGTCTAATTCGAATATTACTCTTATGTATGCTGATGTAGAGAGCTCTCTTCTTATGGAGGAGATGAGCAGGAAGAATAATGCGGGCAGCAAGTCTTCAAATGCTTTGCAGGTACAGGATAGAGGCAGGACTCAGCAGAAGGGGAAATCTGCTAGTAAGTCCAAATCCCGCAGTCAGTCCCGTGGCAAAAAGGACATTGAATGCTTTTATTGTGGCAAGAAGGGACATGTGAAGTCGAAGTGCTTCAAGTTCATACGGGATCAGAAAGCCAAGAAGGCTGAATCACAGGATACAGGAAATGCAAGCAAAGGCAAAGGCAAGGCCACGCTAGTTGAGTTAGATGCAGTGAATGTTGCAGCAGAGGACAGTGACAGTGACATACATGATGTTTTATGCTCTTCTGCTGTAATAGCACATGCTGTGGTTATTGATGGCCATGACATGCACACCTGGCTCTTAGATTCAGGTGCCTCTTTTCATGTTACACCTCACAGGGAGTGGTTTACTTCCTATACAGGTACTCATGGAGTTGTTCATCTTGGGAACAACTATGCATGTCAGATTGCAGGGATTGGCAGTATTCAGATAGTATTTCCTGATGGACAGTCATTTATGCTTGATGGTGTTCGCCATGTGCCGGAAATCAAGAAAAATCTGATTAGCACTGGCTTATTGGATGACAGTGGTTACCACACCACATTTGGGGATTCCAAATGGGTGATTACTGATGGCCAGACAGTAGTGGCTGAGGGTTTTAAGAGTGATACCTTGTACCCTCTTTATGTTTCCAGCGTGGGTAATCATGTTGTTGCCATAACCGAGCTGCCAAAGGTTTCATTGTGGCATAGCCGGTTGGGACACATGTCTGTTAAAGGAATGAAAGAACTGTCACGTTTGGGTTATCTGCCGTCTCTTTCATTTTCAAATTTGCCTACTTGTGATCATTGTATTTTTGGCAAGCATTCTGTGACTCCTCATAAAAGGAGAACTCCCCAGAATAGAGCACCACTTGATCTAGTGCACACTGATTTGTGTGAGATGCCACAGTTATCACTAGGGGGTGCCAAATATTTTATTACTTTCATTGATGATGCTACACGTAAGGTGTGGGTCTATTTCTTGAAGCATAAGGGAGATGCCCTAAATGCTTTCAAGAGGTTTGTCGCTCAGGTTGAAAATCGGACAGGTCGTAGGCTGAAATGCCTCAGATCCGATAATGGGGGTGAGTATGTGTCACATGCTTTTGTGCAGTTTTGCCAAGCTAAGGGCATCAAACAGGAACTCACAGCCCCTCATAATGCATCTCAAAATGGTGCAAGTGAGCGGATGAATCGAACTGTTCAGGAAAAGGTTCGATGTATGTTGTCTTATGCTGCATTACCCCATGGCTTTTGGGCAGAAGCCGTGCAAACAGCAGTTCACATTATTAACAGGTCACCAAATAAGGCTTTGGAATTGAAAGTGCCAGAGGAGGTGTGGTCTGGCAAGCCACCCTCATATAAACACTTACGGGTATTTGGCTGCGAGTGCTTTGCTCATGTACGCAAAGATCTCCGCACCAAACTGGATCCAAAGTCTATCAGATGCATCTTTATGGGATATGGTGATGAAGGTGAAATGGGGTACAGATTATGGGATCCCGTTAAACGGAAGATTATACGCAGCAATGATGTCATCTTTAAAGAAGATTGTGTACACAAGGAACCCGTGCAACCTGTGGAATACAGGCGGGTTATTTATGATGATGTTGGACAGCAAAGAATGCCTATATATATGCAGCAGCAGGCTGCTGCAGATCACCCTGTTCAAGAGGGTATACAGGCTGAAAATCAGCCACAAAATTTTGCCAATGATGCACCATTGGATGTGCCAACAGATGGGGCTGTAGTACAGCCAGATATAGTGGTACAGCCACCCGTCATGCATGATGAACAGGCTGGACAGCAGCTTAATCCGGAACAGTTTGTTAGGAGGAGCACCCGTGCACAACGGCCTCCTTCCAGGTTTGTTCCAGGAGCCAATAATGTGGCTGATTTTATCATGCTGACAGATTGTGGTGAGCCTTCCAGCTTCAAGGAAGCTATGGGAAGAACAGAAAAAAGGAAGTGGGAGAAAGCCATGCAGTCTGAAATGGACTCCCTACTTCAGAATGATACATGGGACTTGGTGCAATTACCTGCAGGCAGAAAGGTTTTGCCATGCAAGTGGGTTTACAAAGTCAAAGTGGATTCAAATGCTTTACCTCGGTATAAGGCCAGATTGGTTGCCAAGGGATTTAAGCAGGAGAAGGGCATTGATTTTGATGAGATTTTTTCCCCTGTAGTCAAGATGACTACTTTAAGAGCAGTGTTAGCTCTTGTTGCTCATGATGACATGGAATTATGTCAGATGGATGTGAAGACAGCTTTTCTTCACGGAGATCTCCATGATGAGATCTATATGAGTCAGCCAGAGGGATATGCTGTTAAAGGGAAAGGGCAGCTTGTGTGTAAGCTCAAAAGGAGCTTGTATGGACTCAAGCAGGCACCAAGAGAATGGTACAAAAAGTTTGATGCCTTCATGCAGTCCCAAGGGTATCATCGGTGTGAGACCGATCATTGCTTGTACACCAAACGGGCAAAGGATGGCAGTTTCATGCTACTCATTCTATATGTGGATGACATGCTTATTGCCAGTAAATCTCAGCATGAGATTAGTGCTTTGAAGAAACACCTGCATAAGTCTTTTGACATGAAAGACTTGGGTGATGCAAATCATATTCTTGGCATGCGTATTACTCGTGACAGGTCCAAGGGACTTTTGTTTCTGTCACAGAAAGAGTATATTGACAAAGTACTGCAGAGGTTTAAAATGGAGGGGGGGAAGTCCATTAGTACCCCGTTGCCTCCACATTTAAAACTCAGCAGTAAGGACAGCCCCAGATCAGATGATGATAAGGCTGAAATGGCCAAGGTTCCGTATGCATCTGCAGTTGGATCTTTGATGTATGCCATGGTTGCCACTCGTCCGGATATTGCTTTTGCGGTGGGAGTCATCAGCAGGTATATGGCAAATCCAGGCAAGCGGCATTGGGAAGCAGTGAAAGGTGTCTTGAGGTATCTCAAAGGTACTAAAGACTTGTGCATATGCTATGGTAGGCAGGATGCATTGGTGCATGGTTTTACAGATTCAGACTATGCAGGGAATGCAGATAACCGGAAGTCTACTACCGGTTATATTTTTACATTTGCAGGAGGTGCTATATCATGGGTGTCTCGGTTGCAGAAATGCGTTGCACTATCAACCACAGAAGCTGAATATGTTGCAGCCACTGAGGCTTGCAAGGAAGCAATATGGCTTACTCGGCTGGTGGAAGATTTGGGCATTACAGGAGATATGCCAGTTCTGCATTGTGATAGTCAGAGTGCTATCATGTTGGCAAAGAATCCGGTCTTTCATCAGAAGACCAAGCACATAGAAGTGAAATATCATTTCATCAGGGAGGTACTGGAAGACAAGCGTCTTGAGCTTGTGAAAGTACATACTGATGATAATCCTGCAGATTTGCTCACTAAGAGCTTGCCTACAGAGCGGTTTGCACATTGCCGCCACATCATGGGATTAGGATGAGACCATTCTTACTTTATGGTCTTGTATACAGTAACTGTATATTGCTGTATTTTTATTCTTTTCTCCCCTTTAGGCACATTGGCCTTTAGGTGGGAGGTTGTTGGGGTAAAGGCACATTGCCTACCCTTATATTAAAGAATTAAAGTTAGGACACCCTATGACTGTCTTAAGACAGTCATAGGGTAAACCTAATCCTAATAAAACTTAAGTGAGTTTGTGGTGTGGCTCACTCATCTCTTCACACCCGCAATAGTGTGTCTCTCTCACACTTACTCTCTCTTGCTCCCCTTTCAACTCTACTTCCCCCTCTCATAATGCACAGACCACCTTCTAGGCATTGATGAACAAAATATTACAGCCACTTCTTTTCAGATGCGTGCTGGTTTTCTTTGATGATATCCTCATTTACAGCAAGCATAGACAAGAGCACATTAAGCATGTGAAGCAAGTGCTGGAAATTTTGAGGATGCATCAGCTTTATGCAAAAGCCAACAAATGCACTTTTATGGCAAAGGAGGTTGAGTACCTAGGGCATATTGTGAGTAGACGTGGCAATCGGGTGGATCCTACAAAGGTGAAATGCATCGAAGATTGGCCACAACCACAAAATCCCACCCAGTTGAGAGGATTTTTAGGTCTTGCTTCCTTCTACAGACGCTTTATTCGCAAATTTGCCAAGAGGGCAGCTCCTTTTACTGACCTCTTGAAGAAGGATGCTTTTGGGTGGTCAAGGGAAGCACAACGCAGCTTTGAAGACCTGAACTTTGCTCTCACTCATGCACCTGTCTTGGTATGCCCTGATTTTTCGCGTCCTTTCATTGTGGAGGCAGATGCCAGTGGCAAAGGATTGGGGGCTGTTCTGAGGCAGGAACACGGGGTACTAGCCTTTTAAAGCAGGAAGTTTGATGCCAAAGAACTCAATTTCCATGTTTATGATCAAGAGATGCTGGCTATCTTGCATGGCACCACTAACTGTACGGAAGTAAAATTAAAGTGAAAACAGATCATAGGACACTCAGATTCTTCCTCACCCAGCCAAATTTGTCATATAAGCAGAAGAGGTGGTTGGCTGCAGTCCAATCCTATGATTTTGACATTGAGTACAGAAAAGGAAAGGAAAATGTGGTTGCAGATGCCTTGTCCAAGATGCAGGCTTGCAATTTGTCTGCTATCTCTACCATATATCAGGAGTGGATTCATGGCATTCAGGAAGACTATATGCAGAATTCTAAAGCAGCCCTCATATTTTCAGATTTACAGAAGCCTTCTAGTCAGGGTCATCCGGATTTCAAATTGCATAATGGGCTGTTGTGGTGCCAAGACAGGATTTATTTAGTGCCAGACTCAAAATACCGCCGGCTGGTTTTGCAAGAAATGCACTCCTCTCCCATGGCTGGACATCCAGGTATCACTAAAACGTATGAAAAAATCAAGCAAAGCTTTACCTAGGAAGGCATGTGGAGAGATGTGGTTAAATACGTGGCTGAATGCTTGCCTTGCCAACAGAATAAAGTGGACAGCAAGTTACCCATAGGCCTCTTGCAGCCATTACCCATTCCAGAGAGCAAATGGGTGCACATAGCAATGGATTTCACCACAGGATTGAGAGAGGGGATGGGACAGCATCTTTGTTGTGGTGGATAGAATGACAAAACAGGCCCATTTCATACCCACTAAGACCCAGTATTCAGGATTGCAGGTTGCTTGGCAATTCATTGAACATGTCTTCAAGCATCACGGTTTCCCTCAGGAAATTGTCAGTGATAGAGATGCAAAGTTTAAGGGTCACTTTTGGCAGGAGATATTTACAGCAGTGGGTATTTTACTCACACCTAGTACTGCTTACCATCCTGAGACTGATGGACAGGTGAACAAATGGGTGGAGAAGTCTTGGGATAAATGGTTGTCACTAGCTGAATTTTGCTACAACAATACCAAGCATCTCTCCATTGGCATGAGCCCTTTGAGGCAATGTACGGATGCAAGGTCGGGATGCCTTCTTCAATTGGTGACATGGCTGTGAAAAATCAGCAAGCACGGAATGACTTGGAGAGTACAAAAAGGAATATGCAGGATGCCCAAGCCAAGCAGAAGAAATATGCGGATGAACACAAGAGATATTTGTCTTTCAAAGAGGGAGATTATGTGCATTTGTGTCTCCATAAGAACCGTTATGCCTCGCTGAAAGGTAATACCAACACAAAGCTTGCTCATAGGTATTACGGTCCTTACAGGATCATCCGCAAGGTTGGAGAGGTAGCATATCAGTTGGAGCTACCCAGTACCTCCAAGATCCATGATGTTTTCCATGTATCTTTGTTGAAACCACATGTTGGACAACATGTCCATGTTCTTCCAGAGTTGCCACCTATGAATGAAGAGGGCCACATCCTCTATGTCCCGAAGCGCATCGTGGGTTTCAAAGACCATATACTCCGGAACAAGGCCTACGTAGAGTATCTTATCAAGTGGCGGGGACTCCCTGAGGATGGAAATTCATGGCAGAAAGAAAGCATTGTCCAGGATCACCCCTATCTCCTACCGGATTGATTAGTAGTTGCTGTTTGCTGCACTTTTGGACAGCCAAGCTGTGAAATTTTGAGGGCAAAATTCTATGGGAAGAGATGGCTGTAATGAAGGGGAAAAAGGGGCCAAGTTAGAGGTCCTTTAGGTGGAAAATGTGTAGGGACTATATAAGTCTCCATCCACTCCCTACTATGTACTTTTTGATGTGACATCTAATCCTATCTACTCTCCCTTCCTCCTTCCTACCTACACTCACTCACTCTCTCTCTCTTCCCTACCCCCTCTCAATCTCTCCCTCTCTTTCCTACCTCATCCTCTCTCTCCTACCCCTTCTCCTCCCTTCTCCCCCTATCTCTCTCCCCTTCTGCCAATCTATTCCCCTTCCCCAAATCTGTCCCTACCCCCTTTTCTACACACGGTAATTGCCAATTCATGGCAACATCATCCTTAGGTACACAGCCGCTCAAGACTAGCATGCTGACCTTCTAATACTAGGGCAACCACAAATGTTAAACAGACCAAAAGGCGAAGCACCAGCTAAGAAATCCTTCAACAACACTCAAAAGTTGCCGATAACAAATAGGTTTTTCCCTCATTGCAAGCACCCCCTCCATCAACTTCTCTTGGAGTTAGGCCCATGGAGGGTTCAAATAGGGCAGATGCTAGAGCACGTACAAACTCTTGTCCTTCCTACATTATGGCTCCCCCTCAAGAATCCTCCCTCCTAGCCCAATGCTTGCCATTTGGATCCTTCTCAAGGTGCCATGTGTCCTTAAAATGGACCCTCACTAAAGCCCTCTCAAGGGCATTCCATTTGCACCTTTTAAATAATTCCTAGGCCTAGGAATATAGCCCTCTTGGTTACCCCCTTATACTGTGCTATTAGTTTAGAATGTTGGCATTCCCTTCCCCTTCAGAAATGTTTATGTCCCTTGACAAAAACAAAATTGGAAACTTATTCTGAAGATTGCTTACCCTAAACTCTCTTCAGGCCTACCTTTCTTAACCACACGTTTTTTATATATTGTCTCTTGTTCTTTTTTCTCATCTATCTAAAATTTTTCCCTATTCATGTGGTAAGGATGCAAGTTCAACTAGGATTTCATTTCCAATGAGACTGTCATTATCTCCTAATTTTCTGTTGAGCCTTACTTACATTCTGGTAAGGCTAATATGTAAGCAACTTCTCCAATCCTCTTTACGAATGGTTCGCAATACCTTTGGGCATTCACCTATCTTTAGAGTTTCTAAAGATTCTAGCACCATAAGAATTTCTCTTTTTTTCCAAACTCCAACTTTCTATGGTGTGGGTTTGCATAACTTCTTGTTCTATCTTGAACATTTCCAATGCTATCCTTAGCTACCTTAAGCATTTGCTTCATATCTCTAAGCAAGTACTTGGCTGCTTGAATCTCCTGTTTTTCGAGTGCTACTACAATTCGGGCTCTAGCTTGAATCCATACATCACCTTGAATGGACTAAAGCTTGTGGTTGAATGTTTGGCACTATTATATGCAAATTATAATATGGGAAAATACTGTTCCCACTTAGCATCATAGCAACATACAATTGTAGAAACTCATGCACACAAACATTCAAACAAAAAAATGTCACATTGCAGTATAGCACATAACAATTAGAATTGATGTGCAAGGGCTAGCAAAACCTAGTAACAGAAACACTTTGCAGGCAAAACCAGCAGAGTTATCAAATACCTCCCAAGAAGCTCTTGAAGCTCCATGTTGTAGGCTGTCGACTCCTCCAAAGTCTGAAGTTCAGCTACTCTTCTGGCTGCAGCAATCCCTTGCCAATCCCTGGACACACCTTCTGAGGGAGCACCTCTGTTCACTGCACTCCTCCCTCTTGAGGGCAGAATCACCTGTTGATTCACCACTGCTCTCCTATTCTGAGCTTGGCCGTGAACATTTGAACGTTCCACACCAGACCTGTTGTTAGCTTGACCCCGCAAAACAGTTTCAAGCCTGAAACGGACGCCTTCCCTGAGAAACATAAAATTTAAAAAGCCAGCTAAGGTGTCCTCCAATGGGTTTTTCTGAACATGTAGCGTATAATAATGCATTCACATGTAACAAGCATGTCTAAATTGCTTTACAAGGGAGTAACAACAAATCATTCCTTCCGATGTCTTTAAATTTGCAATTATTCTTCTCAAGAGAACATGTACTACCTCAGACCGGTAACAGCCCTCCGCTGTCTTAACTGCCCTAGCTCTCCTGCTGCCAACGAAGGAGGCCGTTCTTCTTCACTAGCAGCTCCAGTGCGTAAGAATCTTCCTCGCAGAAGGGACTGCAAACAGTAGCGGGATAGAAATTGCTTTTATAGCAAAGCCTCAAGAAAAGTAAGCCAAGGGGCATCAATGCTTAAACTCAAATAGAAAGGACCACTGCAAAGAAAAGACCTGCAGGCGGTTTCGATGAGCGAAGTCAGAAACTGCACGGTGTTCCAATAAATGCTGAAGTTCTCTTTGTCTCTCACTTTCTATTCTCATCAACAAATCTAGAATAACTTGTCGATCACGAAATCTTCGTTCATCTCTGCTCAGCATCCTCTCAGGACTCTCATCCAAATCTTCAGAGCCTGTGCTTTCCTGTGCCATTTGCCTCTCTCTTGCTTGCCCACGCGTGATGCCTGTTTGCAGCCCTTGCCTCCTTGAAGATGCTCCTCTCCCATCCCACACATCAACTCTTTGTTCATTAGTGACTCGAACCCACTCCCGAGCAAGTTCACGCACTCTCTCTCGCTCATTCTCATCCAACCAAGCAGCTCTGTTCTGAGTCTGCCCAACTGTAGACATACTTCCTTGCATCCCACTATCTGTCATCAATCGTTGTACTATCTGTCTAACATGTTCTCTTTCACCATCCCCAATTTGAGAAGAGTGCATTTCGGATCCTTGTGAGTTGTCGAGCATATCATTCCTCAGTTCTGTTTCACTGTCTTCCCAAGCTCTGTACTCTGGATCCCCTGATCCCAACGAAATTTCTGTCTGTTCACCTTGTCTTGTTTCGTGCGAGTCTATGCCTCCTTCAGCATTGACTCCTTCCACCATTACATCTGCTCCTCGAACATCATCCTGATTCACAGAGTTCCCCATATTCTCTGGAAAGTTTCCATTTTCCATTCGTAATGTCATCCTGTCTTCAAAATCATTTCTTGCCCTCTCAGCTCGTCGTTCTTCCTCAAGTTCCCTCCACATCTGCACCATAGACGATGCCCTTCTGCGAGGCCGTTCACTCCCATCACCTGTGGAGTCAGACCTCCCAGGGGACTCTCTTAAAAAGGAGGCATCTAGAGTAGATACTGTATGGAGACCAGCAAGAGCAAGGAGCTCAGCCTCCCGAGCTTGTCTCTCCATTGTTGTGATCATTTCTTGAGCATGCTGTGCAGCCCAGATGCTGAGAATTCTAGAACGGGGCTGTTCCTGTGGAGGGGAATGATCTGCAAGGCTGCCATCCCCCTCTCCTTGTCCCTGTGCAAGCTGAGTATTATTCTCTTCTTCATCATCACTTTGTTCGTTGTCTAAGATATGGTGTGTGCTGCAAAATGCGGATTCACTTGCCTGAAACATTTGCACTTCTGGATGATGTGATTGGACATCCTCCCTGTGTAAGGTACCAGGATAATGATGGAGGTTGTGATCATTATCGTGCAATAAATGGTGGTTGTCGCTTGCATCACCTTGCATAGAGTTAAAAGAGGAGGGACGGGACATCACATTGCTACTGCCACTGCTGCTGATCCCAGGATCATGAGCAGAACTACACGAGGCAAGCGCCATGCAAGTATTCAGATGATCACGCACCAGCTCTTCCAGTCCTCGCCTGAATTCTGCGTCAGCATTCGTTACCGTATGTGATTCCATAAGCTGATTCACCTCCTGTTTCTGCTGCAACTGCTGCAAGTGCAGTACAGTTGCTATTCTCTCGTCCATATCCTCTGTTGTTTCATGTCCACTCACGCCACTTGTTACAGACCCTTCGCAAACATCCACTTGATCCGCCATATGTCTGAGGAAGCGTAATTCACCAAATCAGATACCAGTTAAACCTTCTTGCTACTAGTTGGTGGTAGGTGGTTCCACAGATCCAGATAGACAAAAAGAATACCTCGCGAAAGGATACTTAGTGAAGGCGCTCAACAGCACTAATTTTCACGTTCAATCACAAGATTTTCTTATTTGACCAGGACGGATGTCCTGCAGTTCATAATTTCCCCTTTTCTAAGGGTGGCTGATAC